>NC_041222.1:4749779-4841821 GCF_002837175.3 Physeter macrocephalus
GGGGAGGGGGAAGGGTAAGCTGGGACAAAGTGAGAGAGTGGCATGGACATATATACACTACCAAACGTAAAATAGATAGCTAGTGGGAAGCAGCCTCATAGCACAGGGAGATCAGCTTGGTGCTTTGTGACCACCTAGAGGGGTGGGATAGGGAGGGTGGGAGGGAGGGAGACGCAAGAGGAAGAAATATGGGGACATATGTATATGTAAAACTGATTCACTTTGTTATAAAGCAGAAACTAATACACCATTGTAAAGCAATTATACTCCAATAAAGATGTTAAAAAAAAAAAGTCTGAGGTTGTCAAATTGAGAGGCATTCTACAGAATAAGACTAGCGCTCTTCCAAAGTATCAAGGTTGTGAAAGAAGAATAAGACTGAGGGCTTCCCTGGTGGCGCAGTGGTTAAGAATCCGCCTGCCAATGCAGGGGACACAGGTTCGAGCCCTGGTCCAAGGAGATCCCACATGCCGCGAAGCAACTAAGCCCGTGGCATGTGGGAAGAATCCGCCTGCCAATGCAGGGGACACAGGTTCGAGCCCTGGTCCAAGGAGATCCCACATGCCGCGAAGCAACTAAGCCCGTGCGCCACAACTACTGAAGCCCACGTGCCACAACTACTGAAGTCCACACGCCTAGAGCCTCTGCTCCGCAACAAGAGAAGCCACCACAACGAGAAGCCCGTGTACCGCAACGAAGAGTAGCCCCCGCTTGTCGCAACTAGAGAAAGCCTGCGTGCAGCAACGAAGACCCAACGCAGCCAAGAATAAATAAATAAAATAAATAAATTTATTTTTTTAAAAAAAGAGTATAGACTGAGGAACTGTCACAGATTAAAGACATGATTAAATGCCACTAAGGAGATGTGATGACTAAATGGCATGTGAGATCCTGGGTTAGATCTTAGACCAGAAAAAGGATATTAGTGGGAGAACTGGTGAGATTCAAGTAAGGTCTATAGATTAGTAAATAGTATTGTACCAATGTTAATTTCCTGGTTTTGAAACTTGAACTATAGTTAAGTAAGATATGATCATAGAGGGAGCTGTGTAATGGGTATGTGGGAACTGTCTGTAATATTTATGCAACTTTTCAGCAAGTCATTTCAAAATGAAAAGTTTTAAAAGAAAGAAACCCAACCGTCAATCTTCAAAAAGTTTGAGACTGCATATAAGAGAAACGAAATGAAAAAAGAAAAATACTATCCTGAGATACCATTTCATAAACTATAAGGTTGACAAACAGCAAAAGTTTGATAACACAGTCCACTGGTGAGGCCGTGGGGAAACAGACACTCTCATTTGTTGCGGGTGAGAATGCAAATACTACAAACTCCATCTACGGAAAATGGGTGCTATCTATCAAAATGACAAGTGCATTTACTGTTTGACCCAGCAATCCCACTTCTGGGAACTTACTGCAAAGCTATTTCTCTACACATTCAAACTGATGTTTGTTTAAGGTTACTAATCACAGCAATGCTTGTAATAGCAAAAGTCTGGAATCAACCCAAGTACGCAACAGCAGGGAATTTGTTAAATAAACTACAGGATAGCCACGTGATGGAATATTATGCAGCTGTAAAAAGGAGTGAGGAAGTTCTTTATGTACTGACAGAGACTAAGCTCCAGGAAGTATTAAGTGAAAAAAAGCAAAGCGCAGGACAAAATACATAGTTTGCTATCTTTTGTAAGGAAGGAGAAGAACTAGGAACATAGGGTGAGATTTTCTTATATTTGCATCAAAAATTACTGGAAGAGTATACAAGAAACTAATGAAAGTGGGCATCCATGGAGGGGTGGGGGACATAGAGCAAGGTGGGGAGGGACAGAATACTGACAAGCTTTCTCAATACATGCGTTTTTATTCTGTTTTGATCCTTGACTCGTGAATGTATTATCTATTTTTAAAGAATTAAAAATAATTTTCAATTAGAAAACGTGGGAGGATGAACAGTACTTAGAGTGGGATTGTGGGAGAGATTTTCTGTTTGTTTGTTTCTCCCTAGTCCCCATGTCTCCTACAATGGACATGTAATGCTTTTATGAGAACAGTTTAAAATTTGTTTAGAGAAAAAAGACAAGCAGTGCTGCCCTGTGGATGAGAGCCTTTCCCAGTGGATGGTGGCTGCCCCGGCTCAGGTCCACACACTCGCAGGCTCCCCTCAGCCCTGTTCACATCCCTCCTTGCTGCCATGCTCGCCCCACAGCACAGGGCCCCAGACCCTCACCAGTTGTAGATGATCTGTCCCTGCCGGCCGCCATGACGGTAGTTGTACAGAATGATGTAGCTGTCACCACCGTAGAACTGTCCATACGTGGCGGGGTCCACGGGCACTTTGTTGGAGCCTTCAATTCTCCAGATCTACCAGAGCAAAGCTGGGCTCAGACACACTGCAGCACCCCCAGTCCCCAACTCAGACCAGCTGAGAAACCACACAGTGGTGGGTGGTGGTTACAAAACACGACTGCACTCGGACTCTGACTAAAGGTAAATAATTTGCCCAAATCACAGAGCCACTAGGCTTGAAACCCAGGTTTCCTGCTCCAGATCCTTATACTTCACCCCTGCCCTACCCTGTACTTCCTCCTTGTAGAGGTCAGCACAGGGACTGGACCTGCATGAGAGTATTTGCAAAATGGGTTTAGTGGGTGTTACAGAGTATAACACAGGCTAAGGGTACAAATCAACGAATGACCTGGATCCAAATGAGGATCCACCCCCTTAGAGGTTGTGCAGCCTTGGACAACTTGCTTACTGTCTATGAGCCTCAGTATGGGACTAATAAAGGATGTTGGTCTATTCATGAAAGTCTAGCACAGTGGCTGGCACAGGGTAATGGCTCTACAGGTGGCAGCTACTCTTAATTATTAGAACTATTATTATTTTATTATTAATGTTGCCATTATCTGTATCATTATTAAGTTGTCTGGATTTTTATAGATCACCTGCAGAGGCAGGGCCATCACTAAGTGGACCTCAGAATGACTCCTGCTGGCAGATCTCTTTGCAGAGCTCCAGTAACACGGTTTTCAAAGTGGTCACAAAGCCCTGCAGCGCCACCTGGTGGTGCCGCAAGTCCCGGGAAACAATCTCTGGACTTGGAAAATTCTCGAAGGTGATGGAGTGGGCTAAGCCTCATTTTACAGGTGAGGAAAGTGAGGTTCAAAGAGGTTAAGTAACTTGCCCGAGGTCACACAGCTGAGCTGCCAGGGCTCTTTCCACACTGCCCTATCCTGATCATTTTCATCGCATCCTCCCCTCCCACTGAAATAATGAATGAGTGATGAATGAAAAATAATAACACCATGACAAAAACAATAATAAATAAAAATTAACACTTTTGCTATTTCTATTATGTAGGATGGAATCAGTGTTTGCCTGAAGCAGGTTCTACTTCATAAACATCTCTGAATTCCACACCCCCCCCCACTTCTCCATCTTCACTGTGACCTTCCTGGTCTCAAGGTCATTATCTCTTCCTTAGATTATTATAACCTCCTCATGAGGTCTCTACCGTCATTATCCTGTCTCTAAATTCATTTTCACAGTGAGTTTCGGAAGCACAGAACTGAGCCTGTCACATTTCTGCCTTTAAAAAAAAGAAAAAGAAAAAAAAACCCTCACTAGCATCTAATGGTTACAGGATCAAGTCCACACCCCTGGACACTGAATTCAAGGCCCCTCCTTGAGGATGCCATCAGCACCAGTCTCCCAGGACAGCTCCCTGCCTGGAATACCTACTCTTCTTCTCTGGTAGCAAACTCCTACTCATACTCTGAGGCCCAACCAAAAGGTCCCCATCTCTGTGAAGACTGCCCCAACCACCCACCTTCACTGCCTTCCTGTGTTCCCATAACCCCTGTGCACCTCCCATCTTCCACTGACCACACAGGTCTGAGCAACCAGCTGCGGCTGTGGTCACCTCCCCTCCCAGACCAGGCACTCTTCATGGGCAGAGTGGGGTCTCAGACACTTGGCACGGAGCCTGGAAGACAGTAGGTGCTTAGGGTATGTTGGTTGCAATAATCCAGCAAGACAAAAGAATTCCATCCACCAAAAACTGTGGTCAAAATCTCTTAGAGAAACATCTTCAGAGAAGCGAGAGGCAGGGGGTGGGCCAGAGGTGCCAGGGAGGGAGCAAGAAAGGGGCCTAGACACACCCACCCCAGCCCCCCAGGTACCTGTTTCTGGCCTGTGCCATCGTCATCCATGCCGTGCTGGGCGGCCATTGCAGTGGAGGTGTGCAGGGTGGCGGCGTCAAAGGGCACGCGCTCCATGTTGGCGATGTGGCTGGAGAGATAGGTCAGGCCCAGGCCATCCGTCTGGTCTAGGTCGCGCCAGTTCTTGAAGAACTGTTTGAACAGTGGGGTCTCGCCACCCTCAGGAAGGACGGAGACCTGGAAGGGGAGTGGGGAGAGCAGGACATGCTGGCTTGGGCTCCCCCTGAGGACAGGGGCCACCCAGCAGGGGTCCTCAAGGGAGCCTCAGACACCCAGTCCACACTGAGGTGGGATACCCACCCAAAATGGACCCATTCTCACCGTCCTACCTGGCTCCAAGACTCACCTGGGTCTGCTTGGGGTAGTCCATCTTGGAGATGAAGTCGGAGGCCGTTTTGAGGGCAGCCTTCCGCTCCTCCGTGTTGGCCTGCCTGCCTGTCAGCAGAGGGAGGGTAAGCGGCCGGGGGTCAGTGCTGCGCCCCAGCATCCAATGGTCCAGGGAAAGCAGAAGGCCAACCTCCCTCCCTCTTCTTCCTAGACTGTGGACAGCCAAGGCCAGAGAACTCAGAGCTGATCACACCATGAGCTCTCGGGGAGCCAGCCGGGGGTCCTGCGTGATGACGGCAAGCACACCGACCACTGTGGCCCATTTACTGAGCTCAGAACTATACAAAAATGATGGCATTTCATCCACACAACAACCTTATGCGATAAAGATCATTATCTTGTCCTCATTTACATATAAGGAAGCCAGGGTCTTAGAGAGGTTAAGTGACTTGACCAAGGCTGCTCAGCCAGTAGGAAAGCTGCAACTCAGACCCTCAGGCCCCCCTCCTCTTCCCTAGACTCATGAGCCAAATTCCTGCAAGGCTGCTGGAGCTCCCACCCGAGGTCCTGTGTGAGCCCTTCCCCTGTCCCCAGTACCTTTCCAGACAAAGATTTTCCCATCTTTGCCATGGTCCAGGATGAAGCAGTCCTCTGACTTCAAGGCCCCCTGGGCGAAGGGGTTCTCGTCAGCCACGAGGGAGACCGACATGGTGCCCGCGCCATTGGAGACCTGGGGGGACAAGGGAAAGGCAGCCCAGCCCATCAGTGACCTCCACCACTTCAGCCTAACCATGGGAGCCCCCAAGACCACACGTGGGGAGACCCACGTGTCACCCCCACCCCCAAACGACACTGCAGGGTAACATGAGGACTTGTGCCCTCAAGCCCTGAGGCTCATTCAGGATTTCTTTGTCTTTTTCCACTATGTCACAACCACATCTGTGACCCACACACAGGTGTAGCACGGAAACTGCACACGGAAGGGAAAGGGGGAGGATCCAATGCAGGAATGCAGGTGGCATAGGAAAAGAACTGTATAGTTGGTGAAAAGATATTCAACCTCATCAGTTAAAAAAAAAAAAGGAAAGAAAGAAGAAAAAGAAAAATATCTAAATGCAATGGAGGATTCCGCATTGGAACCTGGAATGAAAAATTGGGGAAAACTGAATAAAGTCTGCAGTTTAGTTAGTAGTATTGAACTGATGTTTCTTAGTTTTGACAAATGTACCTGGTTACGTTAAGATGTTCAGGGGAAGCTGGGTGAAGGGTATTATGGGAACCCTCTGTACTATCTTTGCAATATTTCTGTAAACCTAAAAATTATTCTAAAATAAAAGTTCATTGAACTTTTTTTTAAGTGTACCATACTCGTCAAAATTCAAAAGATTGACAATACCCAGCGTTGAAAAGACTCTGGGTGAACAGGCACTTTCAAGCCCGTGGTGAAGGTAACTAGGGAGCCCTTCTAGAATGCATTTTAGTAATACGTATCAGAACTCTAAATAATAAGTGCTCCACATTTATTGAAAACTTACTATGTGCCAGGCACTGTTCTAAGCAATTTATGTAATTTATATAATTTAATCACTTCTACAATTATACAACTCCTTTAATCCTTAAAACAACCCTGTGGTAGTCCTAGTAGTATCCCCATTTTATTCACAAGGAAACCAAGACACAGAGAGATTAAGTAACCTGCACAGCTAGAAAGTACCAGACCTGGGATTCGAACCCAGGTAGTCTGACTCCAGAACCAATATATTTTTTTTTTTTGGCCACGTCCCGAGGCTTGCAGGATCTCAGTTCCGGGACCCAGGATTGAACCACAGCAGTGAGAGCCCAGAATCCTAACAACTAGGCCACCAGAGGACTCCCAAGAACCAGTATTTTCAGTCACTGACTCATTATTCAGCCTATGACCCAGCAATCCGTGTCTGAGAAACTCCCCTAATGCCACACTTAGCCCAAGTGCACAAAGAGGGACTGTTTGCAATAAGAAAAGGTGGAAACATTCTAATGTCCATCAATTAGAGATCTGCTGAGATTCCTACATTCCTAAAATAGAATACTACACAGCCGTTATAAAGGACCATGTGGATCTCTATTACAGACAGATATTCCTGACCATGTCAAGTGGAAAAGAGAAGGCCACAGAAAAGCATGAATAGTTTGGATCCATGAATATAAAATAGAGATGGAAAAATATATGTAACTAGACACAGAAAGCTGTATCTGGAGGTTCTTTTACCCAAAGGTAACCATGTAACCATGGTAACGCATGGAGAGGAGAGGAGGGGAGGTTGATTTTTTTTTTTGAGTATTGTTACTTTTGTCATTAAAAGCCATTTTTAAAATAGTACTGGTTATCTTAAACTAGTGAAATTGGGCTTCCCTGGTGGTGCAGTGGTTGAGAATCCGCCTGCCGATGCAGGGCACACGGGTTCGTGCCCCGGTCCGGGAAGATCCCACATGCCGCGGAGCGGCTGGGCCCGTGAGCCGTGGCCGCTGAGCCTGCGCGTCCGGAGCCTGTGCTCCGCAACGGGAGAGGCCACAACAGTGAGAGGCCCGTGTACCGTAAAAATAAAATAAAATAAAATAAATAACTAGTGAAATTGCATTGACTTGTATTTTCTTCTTATGTTCTTGAGAACTGCTCAGTACTGTTATTTACAATGCATATGTATTACTTTAGTATCAGAGTAAATATCAATAATGTGGTTTTTCTGTGGTGGTGATGAGAATCTTCACCTCATTTTGTTGTTATTTTACCACAAACAAGCCTAGGGCACAACATGGGTGTCACAGGCCCAGAGGCCAGAGGTCCTTGGCTCAGGATCAGCCTCAGTTCACTTTTTAAAATCAGAAGAAGGCAAATTCCCTGGCAGTCCAGTGGTCAGGACTCTGCGCTTTCACTGCCGAGGGCGTTGGTTACAGGGAACGAAGATCCCACAAGCCGCACAGCGCGACCAAAATAAATAAATAAATAAATAAATAAATAAATAAATAAAATCACAAGAAGAAATTATAAATAAAGTCAAAGCCTAGGGCACAACATGGGTGTCACAGGCCCAGAGGCCAGAGGTCCTTGGCTCAGGATCAGCCTCAGTTCACTTTTTAAAATCAGAAGAAGGCAAATTCCCTGGCAGTCCAGTGGTTAGGACTCTGCGCTTTCACTGCCGAGGGCGTTGGTTACAGGGAACGAAGATCCCACAAGCCGCACAGCGCGACCAAAATAAATAAATAAATAAATAAATAAATAAATAAATAAATAAATAAATAAAATCACAAGAAGAAATTATAAATAAAGTCATTAACCATAAACTGCCCCTCAACACACACACACTTTTGTACTACTTCCCTGTATTTTCCTACAACATTCCCCTCAGTTTCCTCTGTGGACCCCTGGAAATCCTGAAAAGTTGACTCTACTGCCCTTCTCCCCACTTTACAGACTAGGAAACTGAGACCCAGCAGAGAACATGTGCTGCCCAAGACCCCACAGATGAATGTGACACAGATGTGTCTGCAGTCACTCGCACGCTCTCACTCCCGGGGCAGGAAGGCAAAGGCAGCAGACGGGCGTCTACTGGAGGCGTGTGGAAGCCGAGTCACCCCCACCCCACCCCCACGCGTGCTTTGCTCAAGGCCCCATGGCAGCGGAGCTCAGGAAGACCAGGTCTCCTGACCCCAGACCCAGGGGACAGAGCAGCTGAGGCTCACCTTGTAGAGCTTGGCCAGCTTGCGGTTGGCTGCGTCCTCCTTGGCTGTGTCCTCGGCACCCTCGGGCAGAGCCGGCTTGGGACCCAGCACCTGAAGGAGAGGGAGAGATGGAAGAAAGGGTGGCGGTGAGCTCCTGGCAGCCTCCTCCCCCAGGGAGGGGACTGAATTCCTGAGAGAGCTCCCTCCCCAGGCAGGTAAGGACCACACGGGCGTCCATCCACAGCGACCTTCCACTTAGGGTAAGGCCCCCTCCAGAGACATCCCGCATCTCTTGACGTGTCTCCTGTGTGCAGAGCTCAACCAGGGCTGCCTGTCGAGTCCTTCCCTCCTTGTTCCTTGTCTCCAGGAGCTCCGTGCTCCTCTGCCTCCTGGACAGTCCTTCGGGTATTTATTCTACCATTTCCTCCTAGCCTTCTAAGAATGATAAATAGAGCTATGAACACCTTCCACCACATGCCTTTAACAGACCTCATTTCATCTTCGCACCCACGCTGAGAGGCACAGATTATCACTCTCATTTCACAGGAGAGGAAACTGAAGTCTAGAGAGAAGAAGTAACTTGTCCGCACAGCTATAAGGTGGCTAAGTCTGAATTTGAACCCAGATCCCTGTGATTTTAGAGCCTATTTTCACACCTCCATTCTGAGCTACCTCCAGCCCCAATGGCCCCAGCTACTGCCCCTCTCGAGCCATGTTTGGTGTCCAGGCTCCTCCCCATAATAATCACCTTCTGCTCTTTCTAAAAACCAGAACTCAGCAGCCCCAGACAAGCAGGAGACAAGTGGCACGGAGCAGAGCCCGTGGTCTCCTCCTTTTCCTGGTGACCTTTGCCTCTGTTGATATGTCCTCAAAGCACAACGGCTGGCAATGCCATCATGCAATCTGATGAAATGGGCTATAAACTACTAGGAATGGTCAGAAGAGGAAAGAGGGGATTGGTTCTCCATTGTCTCTTTCTGACCTGGCTCCAGCACCAGGCTCACCCTCGGAAGATGCCAAGACCCTCCTTTCTCAGCTCCTTTGGAGGACCTGGCCCTCCCAGTGGGCGGGTGTGGCTCACAAGCCTGGGATGTACCAGGTCCTGGGATTCCAGCCCCACTTCTCAGGGGAGTCTGGGAGTTGTCAGGGAAGCTGCTCTTCCAGCTTGGTGGAAAAACCAATTCACCTCAAAACTGCCTGTTGGATGGAGGAAAGAAATGAGCCTCCTGTCCCTATTCTCAGCCCCACCCTGCACTCCTGGGATGTGGCCGCGGTTACCTGGAGCATCGCCTCCGGCTCGGAGCCCTCCTCGGACACGTGCACATGGGCCCGGCCACTCCGCTCGCTGTCTCGGATGCCCTTGGACACCTGTGTGGCCTTCAGCCTCTCAAAACGGTTGCTCTTGCAGCCGCACCACTGATAGATGTCCTGTAAGACAGGGACCCCACATAAGGCAGTGCCCTATATAAGCCCTGCCCAGTGACATGGCAAGGAGGGAACTATTCGGGGGCGGGGGGGTGCGGTGAGCTCACCTTGTTCTCTGCTCGCCCAGGTGACGGCTGGTGGAGCACACACATGCCCACATCCAAGCACAACAGGTGTGATCCGTGTGCACCAGGGCATGTGAGTGCATGATTTGGGATATGTGTTTTTTCACAGGTACCCCTACACGTAGAATGTGTATAGAAATGCTTGCTTGCTGGTGGGAGCAGAAATTGGCACAACCACTTTGGAAAACCATTTGGCTGTACCCTCTAAAGCTCTGTATACCGGTATCCTATGACTCAGCAATCCCTCTCCTGGGAATACACCCAACAGAAGTACATGCGTACATCCACCAAAGACCCGTGCAAGAATGTTCAGAGAAGCACCACCTGGAAGAGCCCCAAACCATCCCAAGTGTCCATCAACAACAGAACGGATCAATAAGCTGTGGCACATCTGCCCAATCAATTCTTATATAACAAGGAGAAGGAACAATTTACAACTAAAGGCAACAATATGGATGGATCTCAGAAAGAAAGTGCTGGGCAAAAAAAGTCAGAGATCAAAAGCAAAGATCCCACATACATGAAGTTCAGAAACAGGTAGAACCAGTCTATGCTGTCGGTTGGGAGAGTCTGGGATGACGGTTATCCTTGGGGGCGAAAGGACGAGAAGAGGACACAACGGGGAATTCCCTGGCGTCCAGTGGTTGGGACTCTGTGGGGCCCACTGCAGGGGGCACGGGTTCCATCCCTGGTCAGGGAACTAAGATCCTGCAAGCCACGCGGCCAAAAAAAAAAAAAAAAAAAAAATCTAAGAAGAGGACAGATGGGGCCTTCCGGGGGCTGGTGACGTTCTGTTTCTTGATCTGGGTGTTCATTACACGGGTGTGTTCACTCTGTGAAATCTACAGAGATGCACACCCAGGATTGACACACTCTCCTGTGTACCTGCTACACTTTAATAACAAGCTTACACTCAGTGTGCCTCCGTCTGCATGGACATTTCACCACGTGTATATATGAGGTTGGGTGTAGAACATCTGGCCATGTCCTTCTGCAGGTATGAGTACATGTGGATTTGGGAAGAATGTGTACAAAGCATCACACATCAGTAAGGTGGGCCTGGGTAAGTGCATCCCACACACGTTGCCACATACAAGTGGGCATGCGCAACTACACGTATGACATGCACATTGTGGGTCCCTGAACAACGTGCCCAAGTCTCCATGTGTAGGCATTCATCGTGGTGCCATGTCCACGCCTGCTGGGCAAGAGCTTAGAGTTTTTTTTTTAATTGAGGTTGTAGTTGACTTACAATACTATATAAGTTTCAGGTGTACAACATAGTGATTCACAATTTTTAAAGACTATACACCACTTGTAGTTGTTATAAAATATTGGCTATATTCCAAGAGCCTATAGTTTCTGCACACGCCCGCCATGTATTTGTAAGTGAGTGACTATGTGTAAAAAGGTACACAAGATGTGCACATGAACATGCCAGGGAGTCTGTACGTCAACCGAAGCCAGAGTATGCTGTGCGTGAGGTCTGTGTGCAGGCATATGATGAGTCGGTCTACACGCCAGGCACGTCTGTACCCAAATCTCTGCAGGTATGTCTGAGTGCTACACAGAGCATGTGTGTGCATGGGGGCTGCTGTCTCTGTGGCTTGCCCTACTTGTTCACATGGATGCGTCCACCTCCCCAGAGTCAGGCCTGGAGCACCTCAGTGGCCCCTGGGAAAGGGGAGGGCAGGACTTACATGGCCCAGGTCCAGGATGAAGCAGTCACCGTTATTGAAGCTCTCCCAGGACACAGGCACCTCGGTGGCACGGACCGCACGCCGCCCTTTGACCTGGAAGAGTCTCTGCACCACCACCTCATTGGGTACCACGTGCTTGAATCCTGATGCCACGCCTCCTTTCTGTTGGGTCAAGGAGACCGCGTTAGTCCACGGGAGAGCGTCTGGGGAAGGGATAGGGATGAGTTGAAGGAAATTCTGGCCTATGCACCCCTGGACTTCTAGCAGATTCCCTACCCACTGCACATTGCTGCCACCCCTTTGAATCTCATACTCCACTAACAAAGACCCCCTGGGCCCACTTTCCTGGATCAAAAACCTTCAAACATTCCTTTCTCAAAACCTGCATTTTCCAAGGGATGTTCTAAGGAACTCTAATCCCCCAAGAGAGTCTGCAAGGAAAGGATTCCATGATCAAATAAGCACAAGGAATGCTCCTTACTTGCTCCCTGACTGTTACATAATGTACATCCACATAATAAAGGCTCTGGGAAGTCCTCTGGTAAATAAACCTGCTTGCTTTTTGTTTTACAGAACATTTCCCTGCCTTATTGAATCAAGAACTGCTTTTCTCCTCATCCTGCCTGCAGCTCGAGTGTTCTGCAAAACCCACTTTGAGAAGCACTCACCCAAAGCTTTCCCATCCTTCAAGGCTCTCTCGGTCTCCAGCCGAGACCATCCCCCTCCCTCCTCTGATGCGCTGCAGCAAGTCCCACCCAGCTGTGCCTTCAGAGGCAGCTGTGGGTAAACGACAGAGCACCGACCTCAGGTTCAAGTCCCTGCCCTGCCACTACAGTGCTGGGTGACTTTGGGTAAGTCTCTTTCCCTCTCTGAGCCTCAGGCCTCTCCCTTTTGAAATGGTGACACCTGTGTGTCACCTTCTGCAGTCATCACCAAGTTCCAGGGAACTTCAGGAAGGATTCCTGGCAGCGGTCAAAACTGCCCTCGGCTCAGTAGAAAGCCAAATAAAGGGGGCTGGGTGTCCTCATTAACAGTTCCCAGCCCCAGGCCCTCACAGACCCCAAGCCCCAGGGATGTCAAGTCAGAGCTGTGAAGGTCCTTATGAGCTTCCCGTTTTACGCATGAGGAAACTGAAGCCCAGAGAAGTGAAGTGACTTACTCAAGGGCACTCAACAAGCACGCAGCAAAGCTAAGGAGTAAAACCTTGCCTCCTGTTCCCAATCTGGCACTCACCTCCCTGCTCCACACGCCAAGGGCCACTAAGGCCAGAAATGTGGCCACCCCCTCCAGGCCCCTTGCTGACACCTCAGTTTGCAGAGCAAAGCCAAGTCTGACTTGCTGCACAGAGTCCATGAGGGCAAGCGACAAAGGGAGTGAGTATAATTGGGTTCCTATGACGTCTACACACAGTAAGCAATGTGGAAGTGGTTGTGAAATGATAATGCCCACTCTGCTGGGCATTTTGTACGTGTCATCTATGAGGGAGGTGTCATCATCCCCATCTTACAGATGAGAAATGCAGATGCCTGAAGTGAAGAGACTTGCCTAAGATCTCAAAGCTAGTAAATGGTGGAGCTAGGATGCAAACCCAGGTGTAACTAAATTTGTAAGTGCCACATTTTCCCCCAACATCAGGTTTTCTTAGAGCAAAGGTCACTAGGGTCAACCAGGATGGGAGGCAGGAACAAACCACTGTTCAGAGCAAGGTTCTTCAAGTTGAAATGTTTTCCCTGTTGTGAGTGGAGCGCCCCCTGGTGTCCTTTCTTAGTACTAGCATGAGGCCTTTCAAGAGCATCCCCTTGGGCCCAGCAGGGCGGCCAAGGTATTCGCAGAGCCTTTCTTTCCACCTGGCTTCAGGGACCCTCCTGCTGGAGAGCAGGTAAGGAAAGGCAGCTGGGGAAGAAGATGCAATGCCCTGTGCTCACCTGGTAATAACCGCAGAGGCTGCCACTTACTAGGCCTGTGACAGAGGCTGAGGCACCTGCTTTATGGCCATGCAATGTGGTCCCCACAAGCCCCTGAGGTAGCAACTCTCATTACCCAACTTCACAGGCACGGAAACTGAGGTGAAAAGAGGTTCAGCCCCGTGCCCAGGGTCCCAGACAATTGGTGGAAGTTTTACCCCCAAGTTTGCCCTTCTAGGGACCAGCCTTGCCCAAGTCTGGCAGCCCAGGAACTCCTGAGTGTCTGTGGGCACCACTGACCCCAGGACCCCATTCATCTGGAGGTAAAGAGACCGTGGATCTGAAAAGCTTTTCCAAAAGGTGCTGAACGGACACATGGACCATTTTCATGGATTCCTCAGAGAGGAAGAAACGGGGCAATGAGGGAAGAGAAAGACCCTTAACTTTTCGAAATACATCTCTAAAATATTTTACTTGTACAAGTGTGCCTTTTATTTTTTATCAAAAAAATAGAAACTTTCTTTTAAAAAAGGAAAAGTGTTGTTCGATGTCATAAATCTTGGTTCCAATAAATTCTCTGTATATGAATTTATAAGTTAAAAGAGTACTTGATTTCTAATGAGTATGGACAGGCATTTCCTGATTAATTAACTCCTCTAATCTTACTGATCTAGGAAATTAGACTTAGAAAGATTAGTTAACAAAAAAATAAAAGTAAGCTCTTAGGAGACATTAGTGGATCTCCAAGTATAAGGGGCAGGACTTTTTGGAAAGTTTTACGATTTTTCACTATTTTTACTTTAATCTTTAGGATTGATTGTTGCTTTCTATGGTCTAATCATTAGGTGGGCAGAGATTGGCATCAAGTTATTTGAACAAAATTTAATAGGATATTGTTTTAAAAGCCACTTTCCAAATTAAAGTGATGATATTTATATACATATATATATGTATAGATTCTACATCTATATATAATATACACATCTATACGTTTATATAGGGACTTCCCTGGGAATCCGGTGGTTAAGACTCTGCGCTTCCACTGCAGGGGGCATGGGTTCGATCCCTGGTCACGGGGAAGATCCCGCATGCCGCGCGGTGCGGCTAAAAAAATAAATAAATAACATATATGTTCATATATAGAGAGAGAAAAATTATGTACCATTTGGTGTATATCTCCAAGAGTAGAATCATGGCGGACTTTTACTTCCTAGAAGCCATATTTCTACGTTTGACATTTTACAATAAGCTTGTATCACACTTGTAGTCTGAAGAAGGATGAAAGCTATAAAGAGCTACATTTAAAAATATGTTATAAAACAAAGAAAAACCTACACATTGGGGCTGGTCCCCTCCACCCTCTAAACTCAGGGTTCCTCATCTAAGAAACAGGAGGGAGGACAGGAAGGGTTCAAGTGGTTCTGTGAGTTTCCATTGCATTCCGGGAGCTTCTAGGACTCAGGCCACCCCAGACTCTGCTCGATCAAAGGTTTTCAAATAATGCAGCCCCATGGGGTCTTTAGGGTTCTGTCTGAGAGTCAGGAGGAGGAGGAAGAAGAAGAAGAGGAGGAGGAGGAGGGATCAAATGCAAGGACTTTAAGGATGTGGAGGTCACAGAACAGGACAGCACAGGCCCCGTGATAGCCCTTTCTAGCGGATCTCTCCCCTCCCTGACCCCTTCTCATGCCCGAGGACGGGACTGGCTCCGAGAAGCAGGCTTTCACAGAAACAAGTCTTGCGTAACAAGCTCGGCTCCTTGGAGATCTATAATTGATGAGGGCGTCAGGCCGAGAACCTTGAACTGGGCCTGCCAAGTGCAGGGGCAGCAGGAGGACTTGCAGAAGGTGGAAAACAGGACTGGCTTTGGACCTCACCTTTCCACCGAAAGCCAGGGCCTCTCACGACTGAAGTCCCAAATCCAGGCTTGGGCTGGGAACCCATCCCCCTGGAGCATTCCTCAGAGTATGGTCCAAGAACATCTTGGAAAAATCACCGGAGGGTGGAGGAGGCTTGCTAAACATGCAGATTCCTAGGCTCCATTTGAGCTAAGATCAGAGACCAGGGAGTCTTCAAATGTCCACTCTGAACTCGTTCTGTGCGAGGCCCTTCACACCTGGGTTTAAATCCCAGCTCTGTCACTTACCAGCTCTGTAAGCTGCTTAACTTGTCCACAAGTTAAGTCGCTGCTGTCCAGACAGCAACAGCAATAAGCAGGCGCTGTTGCTCAAGGGGCTTGGTAACTATTTGCTGAATGAATGACAAATATGTGAGAGCGCCCACCTGGAGGCACAAGCAGGGAGAGGGGTGGCCTTGGGATCTGAACCAATCTCTCTGACTCCTGATTGAGTGTCCTTTCTGCTTTCTGCTCCAGGAGCTGCAAAAAGCCCTGGTCCTTCTCCAAGTCCAGGGACTGGGTCCCAAGCTTCTCACCCCTCCCTCCGTTGGTACCAAGGCCCCAGAAGAGGCTGTAGAAAGAAGGTAGAGCTGGACAGCTCCGCAGGAGGCATTGTGGGCGTGGGTGTGGCTGACGGGCTGGTAGGCTCCAGGGAATCCAACCCTGCACCACCCAGCGCAGGGCTGAAGCCCTGTTCCCACAACACACCCTGCCCTCTGCTATCTCAGTCTCATGACAGCTTTTCCATCACCTAATCCCTGATGTGTCAGCTGAGCAGACAGCATGGCCACCCTGCTAACACAGACAACCCAGAGGCCCAGAGATGGACAATGACTTCTCTAAGGTCACACAGCACATTGGCAGCATAGATGGGGCTTAATATCTATCCTAGAACCCTGCTCATGAGAAGCAGGTTGGTGTAGTGGGAAAAAGCTGGGAGTCAGGAGATCTGGGTTCTGGTCCTGGCTCTGGGACTGACTTGCTGTGTGACCCTGGACCAGTTGCTTAATCTCTCTATGCCTCAGTTGCCCCTCCCTCTCTTAAAATAAGAGATCTGAACTCTGACACTAAGACCATCAAAGCTTATGATCCCCTCCTCATCCTGACCAAAGAGAACCCCAGCTTTGTAAAACCACAGCTTTCCAGGAGCCCTTCCAAGGTGCCAAGCCCTGTGCAAGGCATTTCCCAGCTATACCTTCACCAAATCCTCTCCCCAGGCCCAAAGGGCAGGTACAACTGGTTCTCATGTAACAGAAGAGGAAAGGGAGGCTCAGGGAGGCCAAGTGGTTTCCCAGAAGTGATACAGCGTATATGGCACAGCCTCTTGGGGCTTCCAGCTTGGTTTTGCTCAGCCCTACCTGGCTTGGGGCTGGGGCTCAGACTCTTCAGAGTTCAAGTTCGAGGGGTATTCAAACAAGCAGAAAGAGAAATGTGATCAAATGTGTTTCAAATACCTAACATAGGCCCCTCTGTTGGCAGGGCCTAAGAACTAAAGGGTACAGGCTCAAGCCCCGGGAAAGCAAGGTTCCCACCCATGGCCCACCCCTTACTGCTGGGGCTAGGAACACCACCTGTGAAGTGATGGAGAATTTTCTTCTCTCAATTTAATAAGAAACCAGAGGCTCAGAGAGAGAGTGTGATTCGTCCAAGGTCACACAGCTAGGAAGGGCCCAGAGCTAACCAACTCCAAAGGCTGAGCTCTGACCGGTCTGCCCACATCACCAAACAAGACTGAAAGACGGACGGACCTGAGTGAGCCCTGCCATTGGTGCATCTGTCCCTGCTGCCCGGCACCCACCTTGTACTTGAGGCCGGACTTGAAGTAACCAAGGAAGGTGGCAGACTCGAAGCCCTGGACCTCACGGTGCTGCACAGCCCGACCGTTCAGGTAGTCGTCCAGCTGCACCGTGAAGATGGCGGCTGCCCCGCTCTCATCCTGGCTGCATTCATTGCCTGGGGGACATCAGAGCAGCATGAGCCGGGCTTCTGTAAAGTGGCCCCAGCCTCCCATGGAGGAGGAGTCTGGAGCCCCCAGCAGTGCCCTGGCCTGGCTGTAGAAGCTGGGCAAGCCCCTGCCTCCTATGAGCTTCGGTTAATCTATCTGTATAACGACGGGGGAGGTGGGAGGCTGACTCCAAGGTCTCTAAGAGTCCTCCCGGCTCTGACACATTCCCCCTGCACTCACTCTCAACATTCCTGAGCGTGAAGTCAGGCCAGGGAGCGTCAGAAAACCAAGGCACAGTGAGGGGGAAGTCAGGCCAGGGAGCGTCAGAAAACCAAGGCACAGTGAGGGGGAAGTCAGGCCAGGGAGCGTCAGAAAACCAAGGCACAGTGAGGGGGAAGTCAGGCCAGGGAGCGTCAGAAAACCAAGGCACAGTGAGGGGGCAGGACTCACAGAGTCACACAGCAGAGCCGTGGCAGGACTCCAGGCTCTGACTCTGAAGGGCAAACTGGAGTGTGGCTGGAGCTGTGCAGGGGGTCCAGGGTCCCCAAGTCACCCCCAGTCTGTGTGCCATAGCGGCTTGTTTAACCCTCACAACAGTCCTGTGAGGTAGTCTAGCGCAGTCATCAGGTCCACTTTACAGAGACACCGAATATCTTGCCAAAGGGCAGAGCCGGGGTCTGAACTTGGGCAGGAGGGCTCTAGAGTCTTGGGAACATGCAACCAAGGGTCTGGCACACACTTGATGCTCCATAGTCACTTAATTCCCGTGGGCACTTTCTGGCGACCACGCCTCAAAGGTCTGTGCTTTACAGCAGAGGGGCTGGGATGGGGGCTTGGGCGGGACCAGCCTCACCCAGCCAGTAGTGGAGGTCGTACTGTAGGTTCCCATTCCTCAGCTGCACCGTCTTCAGGATGACATAGGCATCGCCTGTGAAGAAGTCTCCGTAAAGGTTGGGGGGCACGGGAACCAGGTCGAACTTCTCCACACGCCAGATCTGCAGGCCGGGCTCCTTCCCCGCCTTGAGGAACTCGGGGTGCTCCACCACCATGCTGCTGGGCTGCAAGAGACGGGGAGGAGCCTGAGCGAGGGCAGGGCCCTTGGCGGGGAGAGACCCCACCCCGGGGCACGAGGGAGGGTGGTTTCCAGCACCAAGAGCATCTCACTTGAGCCGCTGACTCTCCCCACCCAGCTCTATGACCCCTGCTCAACGAGTGAGCAAACAGGGCAGAGTTTAGGCTCTAAACCCTGTCCGTGGCCAGCATGTCTCCCCTCCTCAGCTCCCTGGTGATGGGGGGACAGAAGGCTCTCCCTTCCTTCTCTCTTCCCTTCTTAGTGCCAATTAGATGCAACAGCCGAGGCGCAGAGAGGTGAAGACGGGGACCCCCAGCTAGGAAATGACAGAGCAGGAACTGGCCCATGCTCTAAGAGCACGAGTTTGGGGACCGTGGGAAGACCCCTCAGATGGCAATGGTAAATCTGGAAGTCGCCAGGGGCTCAGCTTGTTCCCTTCCAGCATCCTCAGTGGTCCTTAGAACTAGAAGGGTCCTCAGAGAGTTCATTATCCAACTCCACCCTGCAGACAGGAAAATTGAGGCCCCAAGAGGGGAAGGGGACTAGCCTAAGGTCACACAGCCTGTCTGCTTTTGCTCTCTGGAAGTGGGAAGATTTCCCATGCCCCATCCATGTCCATGTCCACACCTCCAAGAAGGGCCTAGATGACTGAGCCCAAGTGGCCTCCTGCGCTGTCTGCCTCCTCCCTCCTGCCCCCAAAACCCCACCCCCCAAATTCCATTTCTTGGAAAAGGCGAGAGGACGCAGCCGGGGTCTGCAGGAGCCTGTTGGAGATGAGGTGGTCAAGGATGGGGGAAGGCCGTCAGACATGCACTGGGGCTAGAGATGGAGCAGAGTGGGATGGTTAGCTTGGAGTCAGAGGGTGGAAATCAGCAGGCGCAGGTCACCTCGGGCCGGATCTGGTGGAAGAAGTCAAAAAAACAGATGGGAGAACTCAGGCAGAGGGACGGAGAACACAAAAGAAGAGCAGGAGTGAGGAGAACCCAGACAGGGCAGAGGAGGTACCAGAGAGGGAAGAATAAATAACAGGAAGGATGGTAAGCCGGTGGAGATGAGATCATACAGGGAAGAGGGGGAAAAATATTGAAGAGGCAGAGAGGAATTAGATGAGAAAGAGGAATCTGAAATGTTAGAAGAAATCAGAAGAGGGAAGGAGAAATCAGGCAAGGAAGAGGAGAAATCAGGGGGCAGAGATGGGTAAGAAATCAGAAAGTAGCACCGAGGGAAAAAGAAATCCGGCCAAGGTGAGGTTAGCCTCTAGGAAGGGAAACAGCCAGGGCCCTGAGACTCCCACCCCCATCCACCGGAGCCCCGGAAGCAGCAAGAGATACTTACAAAGCAACAAAACAGTTTTTCCATTCTAGACCTGAATTACTCCCCTTTTCCTAGCGCTGTATCTGCAAGAACTTACAATAGAGAGTTACTCCGGGAGCCCCCCGGGGCCCCCCGGGCACTCACCCGCGCCTGGGTCACCCGCCCCTGGGGCGCCCGTGCTTGGGGCGCCCCCCGCGACGCGGTGGCAGCGCGGGCCGGCGGCGACAGCGCGCACAGCGCCAGGACCAGCGCGCCCAGCAGCGCGGAGCGGTGCGGAGCCATGGTAGCGACGGCGGCAGAAGACCTGGGCGGCAGCCTGGGCCTCCCCAGTCGCAGACCTTAAGTAGCCGTCCGCCCAACCCGCCCAAGCTGGGGACCGCCCCGTAGGGAGGGCGTGGGGCAGGGCTGGGCCCCAGGGCGTGGGGCAGGGCTGGGCCCCCGCGGGCCTGGGAAGGGCGGGGATCTGGCCTGGATTTTAGAGACCTCGGGGTTCCCACCCGGACAGATCCAACTGGGCGTGGCCACCCCTTCACCCCAGCTCAGGGGTGGAGACCAAGCACAGGACTTGGCATACAGCAGGCGCTAACTCAGTGCACACTAAATGGGCACACGTAAGAATGGCAGGGAGCTCACCCATCTTAGCCTCCTGTATGATCCATGCAAAGACCCCTCCCCTCTCCACCCCTAACGTCTCCAGCAAAAAATACCATGAACTAACATTTATTGAAGGTTTTCCACTTCATACGAAAACAGACACATCCTAACATCCTTTACAGACTGGGTACTATCCACAGCCCCATTTTAACGAGGGGAAAACTGAGTGCAGAAAGGTCAAGCAATTTGCACACAACTAGGAAATGAAAGCCAAGATTTCACCCCAGGTGCTCTGAGTGGACCACCCACTTAGGCAGCATGTGGCTGTCACCAGCTGAGGACACAGTTCAGGGGGCTGACCTTCACTGGACCCTTTGAACAAGCCAGACCGAGAGGGACAGGCAGATCTCTCAACTTCTCGGACTGCAGGTTCTATTTTACTCAAGACTGCCCTTCTTTCCTTCCTTTTAAAAAAGTTTTTATTTTGTAAAAGTTTGTTTTGATAAAAACTTAAAGTCACGTTATTTATGCAAAGTTTTGCCTCTCAACGCCACTTACTTCCACCTTGGGGCAACCAACCACTTCTATCTTCCTCCTTCAGCTGATTTCAGTGTTTGCCTTCATGTCTTAAATAACAAGCCCTTGTTGTTTGGGGGTTTTTCTTTTTTTTGGCGGGGGGTGTTTGTTTTGGTTTTGTTCTTGTGTTTTTCAGTTTTAGGTCCTATTGGCTCTCCCTGGGGAAGTCAAGGATTCAAGCCTCTTGCCCTTCTCCCAGGCTCCCTTCCCATCTCTCACTCTCCCACTGGAGGCTTACAGTCAGTCACTGGGTTAGAAGTGTTATTCGGATTCACCCAGTCCTGCTTCCCACCTTCGCCAGCCCCTCTCTTCTCCCTCTCACTACTCTGCTGGGCCCAGCTTCTCTATTTCCAAGTTCCCTTTGCATCCCAGATCTCCTCCTTTCCCAATAACAGGGAATGCACTGACAGGGAAAGGAATAGAGAAGCCAGAGACCTGGGTTTGATTCCCACCTCCACTGTGTGTAAGTTACTTTCTTCTTCTCTGCCTCAGTCTCCTCATCTAGTAAATGGGCATAAAGTGGCTGCTGCGAATTAAACCAGTCTCTCTGTGTGAAAATGGCCTGGTCTGACAATTAGTAAATGGGAGTTCCCATCCCCCTTCCCCACAAGCTCTAGTCATCCACCCCAGCTCCTCCTGGAGCCCAGTTTCTATCTAATCAGGCTGAAGTTTGCCTTCCATCACACACAACTTCCTCCCATTTAAGGTGGACTGTGGGTCAGATAAAGGGCTAAATGAACACACACACAGAGAAGACAAATCAGACTGCAGGGATTATAAGAAAGCTTCATGGACAAAGGGACTTGTGACCTGGGCCTTGAAGGACAGGGAGGAGGGAGATTGAGAAGAAGAGGCATTCTGGGGAGGGAACAGCATGGGCAAAGGGCAAATGCAGGCCACATGCAGTGACTAAGGAGGGGTCCTGTCTGAAACAAAGGAGCAAGAAGAGATGAGGCTGGAGAGGGCGGCGGGGGTCACAGGGGCCTGTGTGTCACACTGAAGAGTCTGAATTTTATCCCAGTGTCTGTGGGGAACCACAGAGAGATGCCCGAGTTCTTGAAGCACTATGTCTAGTCCTGGGCCTGCAGGGCCTGCAGTGGATCAGCTCTGGCCTAAATTCAGAGAGCTCTTCCCTCTCCTTAGGCATTTCGAGGATTAAAAAACCCCCACAGTTCTCATATGCTCTTGATGGAAGTATAAACCAGTTTCTCCTCTCTAGAGAGCAATTTATGACCACAAATTTGAAACATGTAATGCGACAACAGTGCCATTTCCTTCAGTATCACTTAGAGAGGAACGCGGAAATATACGTGCAAGGATGTTCACTGAAGCATTGTTTGAAGAAAACTGGAAAGGACCCAAATGTCCCAGTTAAACAAATTATGGAGCCGCCATACAATGGACCACTCTGCAGATGTGGAAAAAGAATAAGCTAGTGCGGACCGTGCCTGGCACATAGTAGGCGCTCAATAATTACAGAGAGATCACGCAGAGATCTCCAAGTGCAAAAAGCAAATTGTACAATAACTATAATGTGACTCCTCTCCTCTGTTTTATAAGGGTGTCTGTTTTTGTATACATCCTTAAAAAAATCAAGGAGGGTAAACACCAAACTGTCAAGCCAGTTTGTTTGAAAGGGATGAAGAGGTTGGGGTTAAGCACCCACCCACATCGCTGCAATTGGCACAAGGGAACATTTTAGGGTGATGAAAACATTCTAACTCTGGATTATGGTGATGATTACACAACCGAAAAATGTACTAAAAATCATGGTCCCGTCTGCTTACAATGGGTGAATTGTTATGGTATCTAAATTATACATCAATATACTTGTGTGAAAATTTTTTTTAATGTGCTATAGGGATTGAAACTATCTACAAGTATTTATCCAATGAAGTTTTTTGTTTGTTTGTTTGTTTTTATAAAACACTGATCTAGGGGGACTTCCCTGGCAGTCCAGTGGTTAAGACTCTGCGCTTCCACTGCAGGGGGCACGGATTCCATCCCTGGTCGGGGAACTAAGATCCTGTATGCCACGTGGCATGGCCGAGAAAAAAAAAAAAGACTGATCTAGAAATAATACCTTTAAAATAGACAATGATACCTGCTCATTAGATAATTTGGAAAATCCAACCAAGCAGGAAGAAGAAATTTCCTTGTCATCCCTGTCCCCCGAATGAACCTGAGTCGGCATCTGGCCCAGCTGAGCAGTCCTTTCTGCTCAGTTGGTGATTAACAGAGGTCTGCTGTGGCTTGGCATTAGTGCCAGGGGTCACTGACCTCTAGCCCAGGGTCACTGGCCCCTGGTTAATGATCTCAAAGGCCCTGCAGCTTTGCCTGTCACATAGCTCTGGAGCCTGGGTCCTCAGCGCTGGAGACCTGGTGAACAGGCCCTGGCTCCTGCCTGGAAGAGGATGTATGAGTTCAGGGCGAGGGTGGGGGCAGGGGCCAGTGGGGGGACTTAAATGCAAAAGAAAAACTTCTAGGTGGAAAGGAAGAGTCCCCACCCAGTGCTAGGCTTCCCTCTGCCACTGACTTCCTGGGTGACTTTGGGCAAATCACTGTCCCTATCTGGGCCTCAAGGTCCAGATACCCAAAAGATGGGGTAGGCCCTGATGCCCTGACTCTAAGCCTCATTCCTAGCCCAGCATTCCCAGATACTGGCTCTACAACCATGTCCAGAACCGACACGTCTCTAAGCCCCAGGGTTTCCATCTGTAAAATGGGAGCACTGGTCCAGGTTGCCTCTACAGGTCCTTCTGAATGAGACAGTGCAGGGCCCCTGAACTGCACAAGGGGGCACGGCGGTCACCGATGGCAGCATGCCACCTCACCTCTGGATCCAGACATCTCTGGGAGAAGAGAGGGAGGAAGGGATGGGGGGTGTCTGATACTGAGCCTCCTCACAGCAACCAGGGGAAATAGGTATTAAAGTTCCCATTTTATAGACCAGGAAACAGAGATTCAGGGAGTTTCAGTCACTTGCTTGGGGTCATTCAGCTAGAAAGAGGCACTGCTGAGATTCAAACACAAGACTGGCTGGCTCCAGTGCCCAAGCTCTATCTGGGGATCAAGCAGGGCCTCCCAGCACCATCCCACCTGGGCAGGAAGGGAGCAACAGTACCCTTTACAGGTAAAGGGTTGCAGGCGCTGACTCAGTCAAGCCCAAGCCAAGCCTGGCAGCCCGAACTCCATGGGGTGGCCGTCCCTACCACGCCTCCCAGGCTGAAGAGGTCGCAGCCCTCCAGCCCTGCACCTGCACCTGTGAGCACCCAGGACAGAGGCTTGTCCTAGCAAGGTCCCCAGGCTGCAGCCACTGGGTGGAAGATGGACTGTGGTACCTACACTCTGTGCCACTCATGGGCACACAGGTCAGGCACGGTCTCCTCTACTTGGTAGGCAGCACGGCTCTGCCACCACTCGCTTTGTGAGTACGCCCTAGTCCCTGCCCTCCTCTGGACCTCAGAGATCCCCTTGACCTCTGACCTTGGGTGTTCCAGGCTCCCGCCTAGTGCTACACACAGTAGGTAGCTTTCAGCATCAGCCCACATCTCTCCCCTGTAGTTGGATCCAGGACCCCCCCCAACCAACCAGCTCCGGCCCTGCTCCTCTGTGACCTTAGGCTAGCCTCCGTGTCTCCCTGGACCTCCCAAGGCAGCTATCAGAGACGGGAGCAGGCAGCCTCACCCTCCGCCCCCGGCCTCGATCTACAAAAGGACTTGGCTGGCCCTGGAAGACACCACCCTGTTCTTTTTTTCTTCACCCCGAACACTGTTGTTCTTGATTCCCAGGCAGCCGGCTACTCATGGAAAGCCCTCTCTCAGAGCTTGTTTTCTTTCTGGCTCACTGCTGGGCTCTGGGGTCTCCTGGGAATACCCACCCCTCTGGTTTTGCTAAATGGGACAACATGCAGTAAACAGAGAAGGCAGTTACGAAACCCAGTGAAAGCGGACAGGGCCTCTGGGAGGTCTGGAGAGCCCTGGGGACTTGAAAGAACACGTTTTAGAATCTGGGAGACTCAGCTCCTGTGATCAGGGCCTCAGTTTCCTTATCTATCAAATGGGGAGAATGACACCCAGCTCACAGAGCAGTGAGGAGGCCCAGGGCCCGACACATAGTAGAAGCTTCCCAAAAGTTAGTGCCCATTTTTTGAACTGGTTTCTTTGCCCAGAGGCCTCTGTTCAGCATGTGCCACGTGAGAGCAGTGTGGTGGTGCTGGAGAAAGGTTACAGACTTCACGGAGATTCTTGAGTTCAGGTCTGGGCTATGGAACCTGGAGCAAGTTGCTTTCCCTCTCTGAGCGTTGGGTCACTCATCTGTAAAAAGGGATAGTAGTGCCCAGTTGCAGGACAGTTGGGAGCTCAGGAGCGAGACTGTTGGAGTGCATTGCACAGAGTAGGACTTACCTGTAGCAACGCTCACTAGTCCACCCTCTCTTTGTAGGCTACGACACCAAGAACGAGAGTGTAGCTTCTGAGAATCACATAGCAAGTACCTGGCAGAGCAGACCTAGAACCCAGGTCTCCATTCCTGGGCCAGAGGTAAGGCCTGAGCCCAAGACATGACAAGGCGCCCTGTAAGGGCCAGCTGGACCTCTGCCCTGGCCCAGTCCACCCTGGGTGTGGACAGCTGTTGGGGAGATGTCCAGTGAGACTCCAAGAGGCTGACTATCCCAGGAACCAAAGCCACTGGCTCTTTCCCAGCTTCGGAGGCAGCCCCACCTAGTGCTGAGAGCCAGGGCAGGACATTCAGAGAGGGACGAACCCCGCCACTTCCTGAGCCTGTGCCCTGGAAGCAGCCAGAGCTGGCCATGGGTGTGAGTCAGTGCCCTTCCTGCCAGGGTCCACTTTGAAGTCGGTATCCCCTTCTCTGGGGAGGCAGTGGCCCTGGGAGGCTTGGCAGGCCAGCAGCTGGGGCTGTAAACAGCTGTATCCTAGCCCCTCTGGCACCCCACAGCCCACCAATAGGGGAGTCCAGGCACAAACACAAATCAGCAGCAGGACAATGAGGCCCAACTACAGGCACTGCGGTGCAGGACCAGTAGAAGATGGGAACACAGTCTCCGCCTGCCAACCTCCTGGGGCAGCAGGGCCTACGGGGCCCAAACCAGAGCCAGAAGCAGCAAAAGCCACAGGAGGCAGCTCCCTGCTCCACAGAGGAAAGGCTTTCCAACAGAGAGAAAAACAATGATTGTGGAAAGAGCTCCCAACAGGAAAATCTGTGTATAAATCCCGACCTACCACTTTTAGCTCTGTGGCTTCTGCTCTCTGAGCCTCAATTTCCTCATCTGTAAAATGGGGATTAGAATTGCTTCTTCCCAGAGTTGCTGTGAGAATGTTGTAAGGTAAAAATACATTTGGGGCTTAGCACAGTGCTTGGTCTAGCGTATGCACATATAGAGGAAGCTGTGGTGGTTGTTTGCTGGGTGCTAGGAAGCGTCCCCCTCTCTCTCTCTCTCTCTCTCTCTCTCTCTCTCTCTGAGACACTCAAGTTCCTTATGTATAAAATCGGGGTTAAAACGTTCTTCTCAAAGGTGAGTGGAGAACACTGAATGAGACGATAAATGTGGAAGATCCTAGGACCATGCCTGGCATAAGACAGTTCAAAAATGCCAGTTTCCTTCCCCCTCTTCCAGAGAGATAATGAGTGGCCCAGTGGTGAGCCAGCCAAGGGGACTCAGATGATAAGCAAACCAGCCCATTTCTAAGGACACTTCAGGCCCTGGGACTTTAAGATTCTGAAAGAAACAGCAAAAGGCAAACAATGTTTGAGCATCTGGTCAAGGTCCCCCCCTATCTGTCTGGGGATCAAGTTCATCCTTCAGCAGGACCCAGCTCCCTAGGCCAATAATCACCATGATGGGAGCAATAATGACAGGACCTCAGAAGACGGTGACATATCCCTCCTGCTGCAGGCTCCGAGTGAAGCTTTTCTTTGTCCCCAAGCCTTGCACAGCCAGTGACAGCCAAGACCTCCTGTAAGCAGGAGCCCATCTTCTGGGTGTCAGTTTGTACCTTGCAGGCAGAACTTCCAAGAAACACAAAGGGGGCAGGTTCAGGACAGAGGAGAGAGTCCAGAATCCAGGAGCAGGGGCAGAGCTTAGGTGAGCTCGGGATACCAAGAATGACCAGTAGGGTGAGGTGTGCACAACCTTCCATCCAAGGGAAGACAAGATAATGTCCAGGCTGAGTTTGGACAGAGCCCAAATCCCTCCCTCACGTGGGAACTTGGGCCAATGGCCCTTCTGCAGTGTTTCAATTTCCTCCTCTATAAAATGTGGTGATGAGTCCTACCCTGGGGGTCATCTGGGAGGAGGACTGAAGGAGCTCCCAGCACTGTGCTTATTAGCACACAGCAAGTGCTCAATAACCGCACACCCAAAGACAACCCCCCGGCATGTGTCCAGGCCCCGGAAACGAACAGCCCACTGGCCCCCACATCCACCCTTGACTTCTATCTCTGCATCCTTGCATCCAAAGCAGGGTAGGACTGGAGGGTCCCAGCCAAGGCCCAGAGACCTGGAGGGATGGCTGGTGCCAAGGATAGGAAGGCAGCTCAGGAGGGGGCCTCAAGCCAGCACTTCAAGAGCCCACCTCGCCTCCCAGCCCACCCGCAAACCTCTTTATGATGCCCTCCCCTCTCCTCTGGTCTGCTCCCACCCCAAGGAACAAGGGTTCTGGAGTCACTGCCTGATCCCAGCCCTGTCTCTTACTACCTAGGTGACCCTGCAAGTGACTCAACCTCTCTGAACCTGTGTCCCTGAGTATAGAAAAGCCAGACTATCTCACAGGCTTGCTGGAACTTGACACTAGTAAAAATCAGTTATGGAAAAACTCCAAATGCTATAGCATGATTAGAAATTCTCTGCAATTTATCTCAAACTTTTAACTACAATAGAACTACCAGAGATTCAAAGATATTTTTTATCCTTACTAATCCCTTTAATTTTAATGAGGCTTTTTAAAACATACTTTCCCCTCTTAAACATAAACAGAGGTATAGTACTGGAACCCTTTTGTTCCTTTCCCAGCTCAGTGAATAATCATAACCAGCTGGAGAAATAAATGAGATCCAGTCCACAGAGCACAGTGCCTGGCACGTGATAGGGCTCCAGAACGGGTGCTGTCTCCTTTCCCCAGGTGTGCTCCCGGCCTCACCTCCATCCAGGCACCTGCCCAATGACCCGCATCATCAAGCCCTCTGAGGGCTTCCAGAACTCTCTGGGACACTCCAGAGTCATCCCACCAGGCCATACACAAGGGCTGAGGCCACAGCAGAGACGCTCAACCCCACATACTCCCCATTTACACTCACTTCCCTCCCCCGCATCCCAGACACTGTCCTAGTTCAGGGTTCCCATCTTTTCTCTGGAACCACTGCACCAGCTTCCTCAGTGCCTTCCACTCTCCCTTTATCCACAAGGATCACATCATTCCCTGCTCAAGACCCTTCCACGGACCCTGGTGCAAACTGAAAGAAGTCAGGGCTCCTAAGCTTGGCTTTTAAGGCCCTCTGGGATCTGGTACCTACACGCTCTTGCAGCCTCACCACCCACTGACACCCCCCCTCCACCTTCCCCCAGACACCCTCTGCGACACCTCTTGCCTCTATACGTGCTCAATTTCCTGCCTCCCGGAGAGGAGAGCGGGGGTCTAGCCTCAGCTGTGCCTCTAACTGCATGACCTCAGACAAGCTCTTTGCCTCTCTGAGCTTCAGTCTCCTCATCAGGCTATTGGAGGCCTTGTGCAGATGAGACAAGGTAAGGGAGTGAGCGTCACGTGCCAGGAGGGCTTGGGAAATGCTAGCGCGGGAGCCAGGGCCTCCCCCCTGCACCTGCACCTCTGTTTCCCCCACTCTGACAGCAGCTGGTAGGGATGGGCTCCTCTGCCCCAGCAGCCGTAGGGGCTCTCTCTCCCTTAAGCCCCGGAACTGAGACGCGCTCACAGCCGGCAGCGGCAGCCAGGGAGGGGAGCAGGAGGGAGGACGGCTTAGAGGAAAATTACCTGGCTCCGGCCCAGCCAACAGGGGCTCCCAGCTGCCTCTGACAGAGGGGACTTGGGGGCCTGGCAGGCTCTTCCTGAGCCATGAACTTGGCCCCAAGCCTTGACCCCTGTCTGAGCTGGTGGGGGGGTACTCTGGGCTCCAGTCCTCTGGGACACTCCCACTCTTTGGCATCCAAAGAGGCAAAGAGGAGGAGGAGAAAAACCAGACAGGCCTTTGTGAGAGGAGAAAACTGGCTCCTGCTGCCACATGCTGGGGCCCCAGGCACTGACATGAAAAAAGGACCCTCTGTGCCCCGTCGCCGTACATCAAACCCTACACCCTGGGGACCTCGTCCTTGCGTCGTATACTTTGAACCACGCCCAGCGTCACATACACCGTGTTCTCTGTGTCCCATACCAGACCCTGTGTTCCTCATACCTTGTCCTGCCTGTGTACCCTGGTGCACAGTCCACGTGCTGCGTCCCATGTCACTTACACCTTGGATCACGCACCATGCACCATGTCACTTCTGCTGTGTGATGTACTCTGTATAGACGGTCCCCGACTTGTGATGGTCCAACTTAGGATTTTCGGACTTTACGACTGTGCAAAAGCAATACACATTCCCTAGAAACCTGGTAGGGGAGCTAAGATCCCACATGCCTCGTGGCCAAAAAACCAAAACATAAACCAGAAGCAATATTGTAACAAATTCAATAAAGACTTAAAAATAAAAGTGCTTTGAATTTTTAATTTTGATCTTTCCTGGGCTAGTGATATGCTGTACTATTCTCTGTCGTGATGCTGGGCTGTGGTCACTCCCAGACAGCCACGCAATCACCAGGGGAAACAACCGGTACACTCATAACGATTCTGCACCCAGACAACCATTCTGTTTTTTCACCGTCAGTACAGTATTCAACAAATTACATGAGATAATCAACACTTTATTATAAAGTAGGCTTTGTGTTATATTTTGCCCAACTGTAGGCTAATGTAAGTGTTCTGAGCACATTTCAGGTAGGCTAGGCTAAGCTATGACATGTGAAGGCAAGGTAGGTTAGGTGTATTAAATGCATTTTGACTTAAGATATTTTCAACTTATTGGGACATAACCCCATTTTAAGTTAAAGAAGATCTGTACTATCTATCATCTTTTTTTTGCGGAGCACAGGCTCCGGACGCGCAGGCCCAGCGGCCATGGCTCACGGGCCCAGCCGCTCCGCGGCATGTGGGATCTTCCCGGACCGGGGCACGAACCCGCGTCCCCTGCATCGGCAGGCGGACTCAACCGCTGCGCCACCAGGGAAGCCCTATCTATCATCTTTTGAATCCCACGTCCACTGTTGCAGGCCCTGTCCCTTGGAAGTGTGTGCCATAAACCTTGTCCTGGGTTCACACACTGTGTCCCTTGCTCCATGATTCCCATCTGTTGTGTGAAGGTCAAGGAGGACAGGCTCTGGGACAGACTCCTAGTGCTATCAACCATTACCTACACGACCTTGCAAAAGTTACTCCCCTTCTCAGTGCCTCAGTCTCTTTGGCTATAAAATGGAAATGATATTGACATTTACCTAATAAGTCTTGTCGTGGGGATTGAAGGAGATATAGCAATTACAGGGCTTAGCCCAGTGCCTGACACACAGTGAGTCTAACAGATGTTTGCTGTAGTGTTACAACTGTGCCCACGTATCTGTACCACATCCTGTGTGCTGCCTTCCAGGCTGCCTCGACCCAAGCTCCTACTGTACATCAGAGACTCTTATCAAGTTAGTCCAATTCAACCAACGAGCTACAAGGAGGCTATGCCTCCTCCCCTACGGGGGAGAAATCCAAGGCTCAGGGAGGGGCGATAATCTGCAAGAGGTCACACAGCCAGAAAGGGTGAAGCTGGGAGTTACACACAGGTCAGGCAGAGGCTGAGCAGCCCCTCGGAGGCCCAGGGAAAAGCAGCCATGAGCCGCATGGTTCCCAAACACCTCTGCAGACCAGGTGTGCAGCAGAATTACCTGGGGAGCTCCCAGGTAATTCCCACGCCCAGCGTCTGTCTATAGCTCGGGGTGGGGCCTGGGAACCTGGGGTTATGAGGCTCAGCCTGGACTGGGAAACGCTCATCAAAGCCCAACATCTCGGGCTTCCCTGGTGGCGCAGTGGTTGAGAGTCCGCCTGCCGATGCAGGGGACACGGGTTCGTGCCCTGGTCCGGGAAGATCCCGCATGCCGCGGAGCGGCTGGGCCCGTGAGCCGTGGCTGCTGAGCCTGCGCGTCCGGAGCCTGTGCTCTGCAACGGGAGAGGCCACGGCAGTGAGAGGCCTGCGTACCGCCAGAAAAAAAAAAAAAAGCCCAACATCTCCTCTTGCACTTGGGGAAACTGAGGCCAGGCAGCACTGGGGACTTGCCAGATCTAGTCCATCAAGCAGTGGGAGGGCCTGGGCTGGAATCGGGGCCGCTTCCTGGTTCCCTCTCTCCTTCGCCCCTCCTCCCGCCCCTCCTCCCTGGCCCTCAGCCTCCTGGTGACTCAGGGCTCTGAGTCATCCAGTGGCACCAGAGAGGAAACTTCTTAGGAAAAACAATCCCCAAACAAAGCTTCCCCTGATCTGGGGAACAGAATAGGCCCAGGGGGTTAAAAGAGGAAGGGGAGGAGAATACAGGGTGGAGTTGGAAGCTGGGACCCCAAGACTTGGTCTTCCCTCTCCACCACTGAGCCCTAGAGAAGGCGCTTCCCTGCTCCGACCTCAGTTTCCCCTGAGTAAATAACACCTACTACTGCACATAGAAGCTCAGTGTGGGCCAGGCAACATGAGAAGTCCTTCTCAGCTTTGTCTTGCTGACAATGCTTCCCCAAAACTCATGGCTAGCATCATGCCCATTTTACAGATGGGGAAACTGAGACCCAGAAAGGTTCAGCCCAAAGTTACACTGTTAGGAAGTGCACAGCAGAGTCCAAACCAAGGGCTACCTGACCCCAAAGTGCTACTCTCACTCCTTTTAAAAATACTTACTGCGTAGCGTGGCATGCTGATCTCGTCTCATAAACCGTGTAAGGTCAATGGCCCAGTAGGGGCTCAACCACACATGCTTTTCTCCTTTCTTCCCTGTGTCAGGCCCTGCCTCAGGACTCCCCGGCCCAGTAGGGCACACACATGAACTTGGGTATTCACCCAAATGGCTCTAGGCAGCAGGAACACAAGGCAGGAAGCACTCAGGGCCTGATGAACCACAAAGGAGCATTTGAGCAGGGCCTTGAAGGATGAATGGAGGTTTGTCTTTGGGGAACAGGGAACGCCAGGCGGAGGGAACAGCAAAAGCAAAAGCTCGGAGGTGTGCCCCCACTGGAAAATGCAAACACTGGAGAGGCATGCCTGGGGTTAAGACCTGGTGGGTTAACACTGGAGGGCCCTGACTGATAGGGGTCCTGGCCTGATCTGAGGCAGTGGAGGATTCTTTAAGCCCGGAGAGAATAGGCTCGGGGCTGGTTTCACCTCTGCAGAGGGCCTGGCTGGCAGATGAACTGGGAGTCAGGACTGGGACTTCCCCTGAGGCCTCCCTGGAGCTCCTCTTCCAAGCAGGCCTTGGGGACGACCCTAGATCCCTTGCTACTCACCCATGGGTCAGAGTCGCCCCTGAGGGCCTCTTCCTCCACCATAGCTGGGCTGGGCAGAGGACAGGCGGGCCTCTCCTGACCACATCAACCTAATCACATCGGCCTATAAATAGGGCCCTGTGGCTTAGTCTGAAACAGCTGTGCCAGGCCCAACTCCACAGGCACAGAGTTCCAGAAATGCTCCTTCGCCCTGACACAGTTAAAACCCAAAACTTCCTCAGGACACTATTGTTCATGCTCTAAATCACTTTCTTAAACGCGAGGCAGTGGGCTGGGGGGAAGAGCCCACCCATCTACTGCAGGCTATTGGAAATGGGCCCTGTGACTGCTTTTCTGCTTCCTGCTCTCTGGGGGCCCTGAGCAAGTCACTACCTCTCTCTGGGCCCAAATGTAAACTGGGAGGTTGCACTTGATATCCCTGGGGCCCTTCTAGCCAGGATGCTCCCCAGAATTGTCTAGGGGACCTTGTTACCCCTTTCCCAGTCTACTTGGGAACTTTGAAATTGTCAGTATTTTAAAAATTAGAATTGCAATAAATACTTGAGACAGGCCCAAGCCATGCCACTGAAGGGCTGGGTGACCTTGGAGGAGTCACTATCCCTCTCTGGGCCCCAGATTCCTCAGTCATAAGATGAAGGTGCTGGTAGATTGTTGCCTGAGGTCTATGACTTTTTTTTAATTAAAAATATTTTTGTTTGTTTAGTATTTATGAGAACCATGATAGGCCAGTCTTGTGCTGAGTGCTGGTGCTAAAAGACAGCTAAGACCTGGTCCAGCTCTCGGAGCCCAGCCCTGTGCCACACCCCAGTGGGGGAAGTGTAAAGGCATTTCCAAACCACTCGGCATCCCACTATAGGCTCCCTTCAGGGCTTCTGGGGACACCTTGTTTCCAGTTCACATTACAGATTTATGGCCACAGAGGAGGCCTCCCAAAGGGGCAGATCGTGACAAGGACTGGGCCATTACCAACCAACAGGGAAATAAAGATAACCAAGCCATCACTAGGTACCAGGCATATGCTTAGGACTTTACTTCCCCATCATTAATCCTCAACAACCCTAATATCACCCCCATTTCACAGATGAGGAAACTGAGGCTGAAAGGGGTTAAAGGACATGTCAAGGGGCACATAGCAAGTCAGAGCCAGAGTGATGCTCAGACCTGCTTGCCTCTGGAGCCCAGGGTGTAACCAAACCCCAACGAAACAGCTCAGGAGGGCCAGCCAATGGGGGAATGACCCAACAGGGCACAGAACAGAAAGAGGCACAGAGCATTTTACTGTGCGTGTGTAGGTGGGTGGGACTGACAAGGCTTCACCCAGTGATAGTCATTCTCTCCAACCAGTTCACAGCGTTGCCTCTTCGATCCGCCCTGCCCTCTGCCTCCCACCAACAGCTGATCGTTCTCAAATCCCATCGCACAAGCCCCTCCTCAGCTCAAGACATGCCATGGCTCCCTGACACCCAGAGGATCGGGACCCTGCATTCAAAGCCTCTCCCAGACGCGCTCTCCCAGTCTCCCCACCTCATCCCCAGCCTCCTGCTTTAGCCACTCTGCTCACTAGTCCCCAAGCACAGAGGTGCCACCAGGGGGTCAAGCCTTTGCACGGGCACCTCCCTTGCCTGGAACGCCCATCCTCTCAGCCTAGCGCCTGACTCAGGGGGAAGCCCTCTGTGGCTCCCAGGGCCCCAGGCGTCAGACACCGCAAGTCTGGATCTCCCAGGGCAGGACAGGGTCTGATTCACCTCCTCTTCCCAGCGCAGAAGTTCAGCAATGAAAAAAATGCAAGGAGCCCAGAGAATGCTGGAAAGTACACATTTCAGGGCTGCCCAACACCAAGCCTTGTACTGAGGAACAGCGTCAGGATGCCACAGTGTGGAAGAGCCAAAAATTACAGCCTCGGGGCTCATCAGGGTGGGACTTGTGACTCTCTCTTTCAAGGGTTCTAATAATAAAATCAGGGCAAACCTCTCCCCTACTTTAAAACTTCCAGTGGTTCCCCAGGGGTCTAGGAAAAAGTCCAAACCCTAACCAAGGTCCCCAAGGGCCCACACGAGCAAGGTGCTGCCTGGTCTCCAGGCCCTTCTCTCGTCGTGCTCCCTTGTTTCAGTTCCTCAAGGCCTCACTCATGCTGTTCCCTCTGCCTGGGGCTCTGTCCCTACCACTCAGCCACCTTCTACTTCTTCTTCAGGTCTGAGGGTTTTCAGGAAGGCCTCCCTCATCTGTCCAGACAAGATCCCATCACACCCACCCAATCCCCTATGCTCCCATAACACTGGTCCTTTCCTTCATAGCTGAGGAAAGAACGAATTTGTTATGTTCATTACAATGTATGTAAGACCCAAGACTGTAAGACCATGAGGGGTGGAAAAATCTCGTTCGTTGTTGATTCTCCATCACCCAGTCCAGGGCCTAAATATCTGTCAGGTGAATGCAGGCATGAATGAATGAACGAGTGAATGAACTATGTTACTATAGCATAGTATATATAGTAACTATGTTATTATAGGTGTAACTCAAGAAAGAAGTAGTCAGAATCCTGTTGAACGTTTGAGGGAAAACAACCAGGGCCCTGATTAGGAAGGTCAGAGAAGTGGGAGATAAAGTGAATGGTGCAGCCCACCAGAAGCAAAAAGAAGAGAGAGCTTCTAGGAGGAGGAGGTGTCCGAGGCTCCAGAGAGGTAGGACATGGAGAGCGGAGGAAACACCACTGGATTTTGACAAGGAGGAGGTCAGCGGGGGGGGGGGGGGGGTCCCCTCAGAGGTGGGCGTGAGGTAGGGTACAGCACAGGGATGGAGAGCTTCTAGGAGGAGGAGGTGTCCGAGGCTCCAGAGAGGTAGGACATGGAGAGCGGAGGAAACACCACTGGATTTTGACAAGGAGGAGGTCAGCGGGGGGGGGGGGGGTCCCCTCAGAGGTGGGCGTGAGGTAGGGTACAGCACAGGGATGGAGGAGGGAAGGGGTGAACACGCAAAGCCCTCAGCTGACAGGTACTCACTCGGTGGGCGCTCACTTCCGCGGAAGTGGGAAAGCAGAAGATGGTCCCTTTGTGGCCAAAAGCATTAACACAGCATAACTCTCTTTTTGGTGACAGATCACTTTGAGGCACTTCGGCTCTGGGAGTTGTCAGGGCTCAGTCTCAAAATCAGAAGCATCAGAACCAAGACGGCCCCCATCCCTCCTCTCTGGGCAGCACCAGGGATGGCCCTTTATCTAGAAGCCTCGGGATGCGGCTACCGTTGGACACGTCCCCCTCCCCCGACCCAGAAGGCCTTGTAGGAATCCCCAGCTTTGAGGACACAACATTCCGGAGACCATCGGAAGACCCTTTCATCTAAGCTTGGGCAAAGAGGAACAGCTCCAACTGCAGCTGGCTTGTCGTGTCACCCCCTGGAAGCCAGCTGGGCTGCAAGGATGAGTAAGCCCTGAGGCATTCGGCCCCTTCTCCTTTTGGCAGCTAAGGGTGATGTCATGACCTGGAGGGGTGTTTTCCAGGCTCCCCACACGGTTGCTATCACAAACTCACTTCTTTCTGTTCCGACACTGGAAGCCGGGTTATTCCCCTAGTGCTGGCCCTTCTTCCCCTTTCCACAGCTCACAAAGCCCTTCAGCATCTATGAGCTCGTGCAGTACTCACAACAACCCTGGTAGGTGAGTGGGGGAGACCAATGCACCCATTTTATAGGCAGAGAAACCGAGACCCGCGCTGGCACCTGAACCAGGTCTCCTGCTTCCAGCCGAGGACTCTGCACTCTACCCCCCCGCCTATCAGCCTCCTTCAGCGGGTCACCTGTGAATGTGATAGTCAGGCGGGCCCCGCCCTGTTGGCCATCCCAGGTGGGTATGACGCATCCAGTTTCCCCAAGACTCACACTTCTCACTCCTCCTATGGTCAACAAGCCTGGAGCCTCCTTGGCAGCCGTACCCCAGCTTTTCTCACCTCTCCAAAGAATTCCTATACCTCCTCCTCACCGGAGCCCACCCTCTTACAGAAGCGCTAACAGAGGCCTTGAGAGGGAAAGCGCTTTCCTACGGTCACCCAGCGCGCAAGCAGCACAGCCAGGGTCGGGGCCCAGGAGCCCTGGCACCCAGCCCAGTTCTTGCCTCTTCCCCAGGGGATCACCCTTGCCTGGCCTCCCTCTCAAGGGACCGTGAGAAGCAAATGAAGTAATGAGCAGAAACATTCGCTGAGCCTTACTAGAAAAACCTCAGGGACTGCCTTTGAATCCACTTGTGGCGACCAGCAGCTGCTCCCACAGTCCCCTCCAGACTCCCCTGGGGCTAGGTTTAGAAGGACGCCAGGGTGTCTGCACTGCGCTACCTACCTTGCAGGGCTGTTGGGTGAAGACGGTTGCTCCTGTCGGGAGGTGTCGGGACCAAGGCGGAAGCACGGTACAAGGGGTTATCAGCAACACCTGTAAAGAAAGGGCCGAGACTCCCAGGGTCAGGGGCTCAAGGTCATCTGGTCAAAGCCCCATTTGATGCTTCCACTCGCCCCCAATCCCCACCCCTCCTCCACACCAAGGTCACATAGCCCCTACTTGCACACCTCCAGCAATGGGGCACTCACTTCCTGCCAAGGCTGCAAGACCTTCTGTTGGAGAGTCTGGCTGGTTAAAAGCCTTGTCACAGGATGGGCTAAAAATCTCTCTTCCTATGCCTCATACACACTAGTCCTAACTCTACCCTCTGGGGTCACCCAGAACAGGTCTGCCACCCTGTTTCCCAATGTCTCCATAGAGACTTGAAGACAATGACCCTGGGCCCCTCAAGTCTTCTGCAAGTTGTACACCCCCTTCCTCCAGCTCTTCCTGAGATCAAGGTGTCTGGTTCCCTCCCCCTGCTTCCCTGATCTGCTTCAAATGAACCCTGTCCGTACTGACAGCACAAGGCCCAGAATTAAACATTTAGCCGAGCTCTATCCAGGGCAGGGCAAGCAGAACTCGCTCACCTCCATCATTCTAGATATCATGCCTCTATTAATCCAGCCTGAAGTCCCACGAGCACTGAAGGTAACCTCATTGCATGACTGAATTTAGCTTACGGTCAACTTCAGAGCTGTGGTTCAGGATCCTGGAGTTAGACAAAAATGGCCCCTCATTTAACTAATATGTAACTTAACCAAGTTCCTCCACCCTTCTGAGTCTCAGTTTTCTTCTCTGTAAAAGAGGGATTATGTTAGAACCTACCCCGTAGGCTCATTATGAGGATTAAATGAGATAAAATATGTCTAGGGTTTTGAACAGTGTATGTGCTTACTCTGATTATTAATCTCTAAGCCTTTTTCTAAAAATTATATCTTTCTCATCCTGTACTGGCACAGATTGGGGACCCAAGCTGTTTACATGCCATGTCGCCACCTCTATGCTTAGCATTGCTCTAATATTGCAAGACTGTATTATCATTATCTGGTGACGGGTCTTTCTCTCCCATCAGACTGTGAGCTCCATTAGACTGTTTTGCCTTTGAGGCTCCAGCGCTGGCACGTGACCTAGCAAACAGCAAGACCAGTGGGTATATGCTGGATGACTAAACGAAGGGCCAGCCTATGCCGGCGCCAGAGTAGATCGTGCAGCCCGGTCTTTCAGCTCCCACACTTTCAGGAACAACCTGGATCGTCACCCTACCTCACTCCCAGACTCATTCACAGCTCATCCACATTCAGGGAGCAGCTGAGCACACTCGCTCCTGCCCGAACTGGTAAATTTCTCTGCCCAAACCTGCTTCTCCAAGCCAAGGGGAGAGAGTCCAAGATTCCAAATACAGTGGAGCCCTGCAGGCTCCTGGGATTAAGACACAAATGAACCCTATTCTTAGCTGACAGTAAATGGCCCAGACATTCCTGTGGATTTCTGCGTTGTGAGTGGCACCAGTGCATAGCAAGGGATCTGGAAAGAGGTTGGGCGCTTATCTGGGCCCCATGACCTAGAGTTAAATGCCACGTCCATGGGCCCTCTTCAAAGATTCCACAGAAACGTCCCAGTTTCGCAGGATAGATCAAAGTAGAGCTGGGTTCCTGCAAATGACTAATGACTTCCCACTTTCTGTTAACTCCCTGAGGACAAACCTTTCAAATCCAGCCCCCTTCTCTTTGACACACCTCCAAATCTCACGCTCATCCTCACCGGCAGTGCTGCATTTGTTCCCAAGTGCCACCTGTTTCACCCTCAATGCTCTCCATCTCAGCATCAGCACCATCACCCACCATGCACACACTGGGCCAGGCCGGACACCGGGGCACCAACCTCTTCAGCCTTCCCTGCTCTGTCACTCTCAGCTGCAAAACTGCCTGCTGGTTCGACCCTAATGCATCCACTTCTCCCCACCCCCACTGCCAACATTTTGGTCCAGGCACCATTGCCTCTCAGCTGGGATACTGCCGTGCTTCCTACCTGGTCCTCCTACTTCCTCTCTCCTCCCCTACAGAGCAAGCCCAGACCACGTGACTCCTCTGCTCAGACTTGACCACGGCTCCCCGACAGCCCCCAGATAAAACACAAGATCCTCAGCGAACCTTTCAACGTCTTTTACGATCTGCCCCCATCAGCACCCTGAGCCTCAGCTCTCATCAGTTCCTCTCTTCCACCCACACCCCTCCAAGCTCCAGCCAGACGCAGCTGCACTGTTCCTTGAATCTTCCCGTAATCTTTGCACAGACTGTTTCCTCTGTTCCCAAACTCTCTTCCATCCCTGTTCTTCTTTTCTCCCACTCATGATCAAGCCCAGCTTTCCTCCGAGAACTCTTCTCTAACCTCCCCTTCCCCGGTGAGGCTGAGCTCCTCTGAGCCACCACCCATCTCCCCTGTCACACTGTTATGGTCTGTTTCCAAGTCAGCCTCCCCCATCAGACCAAGACCTGCTCCTGGCTATCCCAGCGCCTAGTCTAGGGCCACCACAGCTCAAGATTCATCGAAGGAAAAAACTGGTAAATCACATGCATGCACACATGTGTGTACACGTGTGCGCACACGTGCATAAACACTCATGTGCACACGTGCATAAACACTCATGTGCACACGCGTTCACAGAGATGGCAAAGGGTACAGGTGCTGCCATCTATGGGCAAAAAGAGCATTACACTCTTTTCCAGGCTTTGGACACCGGGAGCCCCAGAGTTTCAAATGCAACTGGGTTTAAAATTAGCTCCAGCTAACTCCAAGTTGGTCTGTTTTCCATTTTGGACCTTAAGGCTGCCACAACTTAGAAACAAGGTCCATAAACCAGTAGCTCTAGTCTACCACCCACATGTTGGATGGAGCCATAAAGAGGAGGTCTCCTTCCAGTACTCACCATCCCAGTCTGGGGCCTGCGTGGTGCCTGTTTGCTGAATTATATCTTAGAGAGGGAGAGAAGCACTTTCTAATAGTCAGAGCTGCCCACAGTGGAAAGAGTGGGCAGAGAGCTTGCCGTTAGTGAAAGTGTACAAGCACCAGGAACCCCATCTGTTTGGGTGGCTGAAGAGGAGCTTTCTGCCCTGGAGGGAGGGGGTGGTTGGGGGAGGCTGGAACAGAGGTGGTCTATCCTAAAAGACTGCTCCCAGCTCGCTGGGAGGACCCTCAGATTTGGTGGGGGCAACATGTTATCTGTCCAGTAACGCCAGAAGGGTTCAAATGGCCGCCCCAATGACAACAGCCGTCATTTTTTGAGCACCTACCAAGTGTTAAATTCCTTACATACACCATGTCTCATCCTCACAATAACTCAGCCAGCAGATGTCACAGTCCCTATTTTGTGAAGGAAGAGCAGAAGTTCAGAGAGGTGAAGCAATGTGCTCAGGGTCACACAGCTAAGATGTCGGGCCAGCTCCCATCAAGTCAGGCTGCCTCCCCGATACCTTGGTCTCACTAAATTTCAGGCTATAAGGCTGGGCCTCTTGCTCACTAGAGAAAAATACAAAGCTCCACTTACTCTAGACCGGGGTTAGCAAACTTTTACAGTAAAGAGCCAGATAGTGAATATTTTAGGCTTTGCAGGCACATACCCTCTCTGTTGCATATTCTTCCCTGTTTGGTTTTGGATTTTCTTCTTTACATTTTTACATTTAAAAAAATGTAAAAACCATTCTTAGCTTAGAGACATACAAAAACAGGCTGGGGCTTCCCCGGGGCTGTAGTTTGCAGCCTACAGCTACAAAAGAATAATATTTATAATCTTGAGTATAAAAACTTCTGGTGGAAATGTTTATGCCAAATGCTAGGTCCTTCAGCTGTATTTCTCCCGCTTCAGATGGCTTCCTACTGAGTCACTCTCTCCTGAAGAAGAGCCCTGCCTCGCTCTGCAATTAGGTAGCAAAATATTTCAAGGGCTGTTCAGATTCTAGAAACTCATAACTGTGGACCAAATACAGTTCAACTCAGTGTTGTGAAGAGAGGAGGGACGCAAATATGATGGGTAGAAAGCACCTCAAAGAGACGACATCAAGAGATGTGGGCTCTAGTCTGGGCCCTTTACCAAAGGATTTAGAATCTTACTGTGCAAAGCGTGGTCCCTGACCCAGCAACATCTGCATTACCTGGGAGCCTGTTAGAAATGCAAAGTGTCAGGCCCCACTCCAGACCTATGGAACCAGAATCTGCATTTTCACAAAATCCCCAGGTGATCTGTGTGCACGATAAGCTTGAGATGCTCTAGAACACCCCTTACATCCAACTGCAACATTGTTAACAAAACCCTTCCCCTGAGGAGAGAAAGGGCCCAAAGGCATCTTTTTTTATGTTGTAATATTAAGTCTCTGCCCTAACATCTGCACCACTGACCTCAAAAAGCTTGAGGTCACCCACTTTAGGACGCACAATCAAGAGACCAAGACCTGCCGCTGGATCTTGTCATTAAGCCTTTGACTGGTGGAAAAGTAGACCCAGGCAGACCAAAGAAGGTGCCCATCGCCATCTCACAGTGGCGGAAACCGGCTAGAGAGGAAAATGACTTTCGCCGGACAACACTGCCAGGACAGACTCGGGGTCTGACCATGACCAAGTTCCTTTCTTCCCAGGTCTTGGGTTTAATAATAACTGAAATCCTTTTGGCTTAGACCAGAACTTTTGAAATCTCACAAGGGGGGGGAGCAGCAATCAGAGAACTTGCTTTGTGCTTTAGGAAATTCACTTATTCTCTCTGGGCATGAGTATCCCTGGCCATGAAGTGAGGAGGTGGGACCAAGCAACTCCCGAGGTCCAGCTGTTATGGTCGGAATCTGGAAATGCTTTCAAGGCGAGGAGGCAGTCAGGAGAGAAGCCTTCAAGCACAGGGTGACCACGATCACAACAAAGTCTCTGCACTGGCAACGCAAAGGCAAGTCCATCCGTCCTAGGCATGGAGGCAGAGCAGTGACCGGGCATAAGCTCAAGGTCTTATGGCAAGTGCCAAGCAGAAACTGGAGTGAGAACCAGATTCTCTCTGCCTCTTCAGCCTGGGATCTTAATCGTTATCCCTTACTGATGCTGAACTGTGCAGATCTACAGGCGTACCTCGTTATATCGCACTTCTGTTTATTGTGTTTCATAGATACAGTGTTTGTCACAAATTGAAGGTGTGTGGCACCCTTCGGGCAAATGGCCTTGTGTCATCATTCTTCCAACAGCATTTGCTCACTTTGCGTCACATTTTGGTAATTCTCGCCATATTTCAGACTTTTTCATGAATATTATATCTGTTATGGTGATCTGTCATCAACGATCTTTGCTGTTACTACTACGGCTCGCTGAGGTCTCAGATGATGGGTAGCATTTTTTAGCAATAAAGCATTTTTGAATTAAGGTATGTACATTTTTTTTAGGCAGAATGCTATTGCACACTTAATAGACTACAGTATAGTGTAAACATAACTTTCACATGAGCTAGGAAACCAAAAACCTTGTGTGATGTGCTTTATTGCGATATTCACTTTAATTGTAGTGATCTGGAATCGAACCCACAATATCTCCAAGTTATGCCTGCATTTGCTAAATGAAGAAATGAAGTAGATGCTTCAGGAAAACGGTCCCTGAGCCTTCTAACAGGACAGCTTGCCTTTTGATAACCAGCTTCCAATGCTCCTTAAAGAATGCTGCCACCCTTGTGAATGGCTGGTGGAAATAAAGAACTGTTACAACCTTCCAAGGGTGGCAATTTGGCAAAATGTAGCAAAAGCTGTAAATACATGAATTTTGACCCAACAACTTCATTTCTTGGACTCTCTTGTAGAAAATAATGAAAGAGGAATAATTTATGCACTAGAATGTTCATTGCAGGATTGTTTATAAACAGCCTGGATGCCTAATAATAGAGGATCAGTTAAGTGAATGATTCACACCATAGATACAATAATAGAGAATAATAAAAGATCAGGTCAGCGGGCTTCCCTGGTGGCGCAGTGGTTGAGAGTCCGCCTGCCCTTCAGCCAGCCCAGAGCCAGGCCCCAGCGCAGGGCAGGTGGTCTCCCGCCCCAGATGGCCGGCTACACGCGTCCTGGCCACAGTTGGAGGTGCACCGCTGCCTCACCGCATCCCAGCAGAGCCTTGTCTAGATGCAGCCTGCATCCTCATCTCCATGGAAACACCAACCCTGCAGGCCAAATAGCCTGTTCCATTAAGCTACTTTCATTTCTCAATCCCCTTTCTTGGCAGAAGAATTGATAAAAAAAAAAAAAAAAAAAAAAAAAATCAGGTCAGCATTTATCATTTTAATAATAAAAACGTAAAACTTGTTTTTTACAAATAAAATACATTATTTCATTTCTTTAATGCCCCCAGACTATTGCAATGAAAGATTTTAAATAAACATGCATTTATCTACTTAGGTAGAGTATACTTTTGTTTTCTAATTATTTATTATTTATTTTTATTTTTTTTAACATCTTTATTGGAGTATAATTGCTTTACAATGGTGTATTAGTTTCTGCTTTATAACAAAGTGAATCAACTATACATAATACATACATCCCCATATCTCCTCCCTCTTGCATCTCCCTCCCTCCCACCCTCCCTATCCCAGCCCTCTAGGTAGTCACAAAGCACCTAGCTGATCTCCCTATGCTATGCGGCTGCTTCCCACTAGCTATCTATTTTACATTTGGTAGTGTGTATATGTCCATGCCACTCTCTCACTTTGTCCCAGCTTACCCTTCCCCCTCCCCGTGTCCTCAACCCGTCCTGCCCCTAGGTTCTTCATGACCATTTTTTTTAGATTCCATATATGTGTGTTAGCATACGGTATTTGTTTTTCTCTTCCTGACTTACTTCACTCTGTATGACAGTCTCTAGGTCCATCCACCTCACTACAAATAACTCAATTTCGTTTTCTTTTTATGGCTGAGTAAGTATACTTTTAAAACTCTTTTAAAAATTAAATTTAGAGTACTAAATAACATGAAAAAATATTTATGTTATAACGTTGGAAAAAAACTGAAAAGAATAGAAGATTACAAACGTGGTATGACCACAATTATATGGGGGTAAAAAAAAAAAAAAATGTGCTGAAAACATCAGGAAGGAAATGCACCAAAATGTTAGCAGTGATTATCTCATGTTGGCAGAATTATGGACAGTCCTTGTTTTTTTATGCTATTTTTATTTTCTACATTTTCTATCATAAAGAGCTATCATATTTAGAAAAAGAAAAAAGTCATTGGAGGAGGTGGAGAAAAGTACCCATATCCCATGGGTATCCCACCCATACCACTTTGCCACTCCCCCAAAATTAACTAGTATTTACTGAGTTCCCACCAAGGGCCCAGCACAGCCACAGCCACTATAAAAGGAAAATTAAGGGCCAAGCCCCACCCTGAAAGCTCACATACACCGTGTATATATTCTTTGTCTGGCAAATAAGCAGAGCCCAGATGATATCCTTGAAGCTGGAAAGAAATAAGGTTGTTTGCTTAACCAGTTCAGCAGAATAAATAAATCCACTCCCACTGGTGTGGTGGCGCCTTCATCCGAGTTCCCTGAGAAGCTCTGCGGCTCTAACTGCTGCTGGAGCCCCCTTGGGAAGAGCATGTTTCAGGGATACATTACAGCCCAGGAAGAAAACTGTTATCCCTGAATCCAAGCATTGAATGTAAGAGGTTCTGAGGCAGAACCAGCAAGGTACTGGAAGGAGTAGGATGGGGGGCCTGGGAAGGAACCTAACTGGCCATGTGGTCCCTGGGGACCCCTGGGCATGAGAGCTCACATCTCCAGGCCTCGGTTTCCTCATCTGTGAAACGGGACCCTTAACAACCTCAGGGCTACTCTGAGGTTCAAAAAAGAGAAAGTAAGGCATTTCAGCTCTCTAGGCTGAACCTCAGTTTCCTTATCTGTAAAACTGAGTCAATATCTCCTCCCCAGTAGAGCTGTTAAAAGATTAAACAAGGCGGTGAAGACAAAAAGTGAACACAGACAGTAAGAATACTACAGACAGGGGCCCTCATCCTTATTGCTTATAGAACAGGGACTAGGATACATGAATGAAACCTAGGCCTCAATTTCCTTATCTGTAAAATGGGCAACCAATTCAACACACAAAGACCAAATTTATGAACAGTAGCTGAATCTCCAGCTGGCACTGGTGCAAGTCACTTAAACAAAAATGACTGCCGTGGGCTCACTTTATGCTTACAGACGTGCGGGTCCCATGTTCCTGCACTGAGCACAAAGCCCTCTGACTCAGAGGCCACCAGAGCTGGGAAAGCCTGACGTTATTCTATCCATCCCCCTAGTGCCAGGAGGACACTGGGGCCCAGAGGAAGGCAAGGATTAGCTCAAGTCACCCAGTATTTTGTCAGTGGCAAAACCAGGACCCAAGCCCAGGCCTTCTGCCGTCCAGCCTTGCCCACCACGCCTACTGCTGTCCTCTGCCCTGCCCTTAAATTGTTGATGTGGTCCCAGGCAGGGCAGGGGAAAGCAGTCAGTCTACAGCCGGGGGTGGAGGGTGGGGAAGAAAAGCCAGAGAGCAGCAGGGACCCAGCCTGCCTGTGGTCTCCAAACTCTCAAACCACACCAGGCTGAAATATGACACAGGCTCACTCAGTTGAAAGGGAGGAGATATTTTTACTTAACATCCCCCAGCTGCCTGAACACTGGTCTCTTTCTTTCCCTCCCCCCAAAAATGCATAGCTCCTGGGACCTGGTTTTCCCTGCTTCTGCCAGCATTTTCTCAGGAAATAACCGTGGGGCAAGAGGGGTGTCCACTCTTCCTGGCTTCCTCAGAAAGCTTTCCAGAGCATGGGCTCAAATGGTGAAAGGAGGGAGACTGGGCCTGGCTGGGCCCCCTGCTAACTCTCTGAGTGACCCTGGGCAAGTCTGTGTCCTTTCAGAGCCTGGATTCCCTAAAATGGAGGGGAGATGGACCTACACTCTGGAGTCCTGTAGACAGTACAGAAAAGCATGAGTTTACTGACAGTCCCAAGAGGCCCCTCCAGGCCTGTGTGCTGCAGAGCTGAGCTCCCCAAGCCACGCACACTGATTTGCATCCCTCGTCACAGCCACAGCAAAACTCCCCCTCAGTTCTCATCATGTCAGGACTAAACAGAACCTCCGGGAGAACATTTAGTGCAGTGATTAAGAGCTACAGCTCTACAGTCAGACCTCCAGAATCCTGGCACCGACACCTAACAGCCTCACAACCGGAGGCACGTTATTTAGCCTCTCTGAGCCTCCGTTACCTCCTCTGTAAAAGCGGATAATAGTAGCTACCTTAGAGGAATGGTTGTGAGGAACCAACAAAGTAATTAATGTTCCAGCGCTTGTTTTACTAAAAGGTAGCTTTTTATTATTATCATGGAGACCAACATCTCCATTTTACAGATGAGGTCACTGAGGCCCAACAAACTGGGACTTGTCCAAGGTCACTCAGAAGAACTCAGACTACAGTTCCACTCCTAGGTCAGTGTGTCTAACTTCTCTTAGTCCTACGATCTCTAATAACCAAATATGCATGCTCAGAGACTAGATACAGGCTGTAAAGTTTTCTTGAAGAAAACCAGAGACCAATGCCTCAGCAAAGGATGACAGACCATGCAGAAATCATCTCCATGACCTGGCAACTTCTCATGAGAGACCCAAACTGCCCACATGGAGTGGGGAGAAGTGACCCTCTGGCACTGGATGGCTAAGAAGTGTGAAGGCATCCAGTCTACAGTTCTTGCTTGTGCCAGCTTGGCAGAAGTGCACACAAGGCTGTCAACAGGGGCCACCTCTTCGGAAAGAAGGGGGTTAGAGGGATGAAGCCCACTCTATACTCTTCTTCACGTTTGAATCTTTAACAATATTTTTTGCTTTAAAATTAAACCCAACACTGAACAACTCAGAATAACTTAGCAACCTTATCCAATAGCTATAAGCCTATTGTCTGCTTTTAGTTGAAATTTACTGCAGGTTCTGACAGGTTCTTCAGCTGGGCTTCCAGAATCTGCCACTCTAGTCCATTCTGTGGTCACTGCTTTGGTTCAGACCTGCACTCTCTTGACCATCCAACAGCCTCCTCGGGATCTCCCTGCCTCCAGTTAGCCCCTTCCAATGCATCTGCTACATCAGCCACAAGATTAATGAGAGTTTTGATCACTGCCTTCAGGATAAAGTAAGTCCAAGCCCTTAGTTTACAATCTAGTTCCATTTTGATTTAGGGTCTCAACTCCCACCACTCCACCTTTCGCTCATCTGCCATTCTGGCCATGTTGATTGTTCAGAAAACCTCAGTGCCTTTGCATGAGCTGTTCCAGCTTCTTAGAATGTCTTTTCCCCAATCGTTTTATCCCCTGGAAAACTATTACTCATCTCCAAGGCCTGGGTTGGCCAGACAGACTTAATCATCCCTTTAGGCTGAAGTAGCTCTCAGTATTTCATGTTTGTTCCAACCACTATCGATGAGAAGCATCTTGAGGACAAATAGCTTTGTCCTCCTCAAGGCGCTGGGGCCCCTCACAGGGTAAGACACAGAACACGGGCCCAGAAGAGCACTAAATCAAGGAAGGAGGGAAGGAAGGAAGGAAATGCCATGAGAGGCAACCCCTACAGCCTCCTCCTGGGAGCTGCTTGCTTTTCCAGATTCATGTTAGTCTACAATAAAAAAGACTATGGAAAATTCTGGAGTAAAGTTCCTTTCCCTGATTCACACGGAAACATTTGCTGCTGTGAAACTCACCAGGGTGCCAATCCAAGCTCCCCCGGCTGTTTACAATTTCCCTGGCATTTATAAATAGTGAGGCCCCAAAGAGGAAAATGGAGTTTCAAGGGAGCTGGATGCCAGCTGTCCCCACTCCCAGCCCTCCTCCTTTGTTCCAACGCCTCTACCCCTTAATTAACATCCCCAAGAAACACCAGCCAGCACCCCAACGTGTGGGTGTGTGTTGGGGCAGGGGTGTTGCTGCAGTGCTCAGTTTCTCCGTGAAGGGAACTCGAGACTCAGGAAAGAGTCTAAAGCCCCACCAGCTAGAAGGAGTCAGCTAAGTGAGGCCTGGAACTGGGCCCCAGCCCTGCCCCTTCCTCACTGTGCGACTATCAGCCAGTCACAAACTCTCAGGGCCCTTCAGTTTTCTCAACTGTGGAACGAACAGGGCTGGGGGAAGACTCCAACAAGCTATAGTCACTGTAAAGTGAAGTGCAGCAAGAGTTCACAGTGCCCTGGCCAGAAACATGGTCCTGGGAGAACAGGACCTGCAGGATTAAGCCTCAGAAAAGCCCCGAGAGGCTCTGCCTTCCACAAAAAGCAGTTACCCCCGGGGCAGCCCTGAATGTCCTTGGCTCTACAGAGCTCTGGGTGTTGTAAAGATGTCCTCTGTGCTCTGAGGAAGATGTGAGAGCAGGATAAGGAGTGGATGCCTGGGCAGATGAGGGGCCGCAGAAGAAGCCAATGTCCCCCAGCATCCCCAACACTCTCCAAGGACCCAGGCTTCCTTCTGGCCACTGTCCAGAGCAGCCGGCCTGCACTGGGCCAGGAAACACTGCTGTAATCACGATCTGGGGCGTTTGGACCCAAGAAGAGATGGGGGCCTAGAGGGAAAGGGAGATTCCCATCACTGTCTTCAACTCTGAAAGAAGTTTCCGTGTGAGTCAGGGAAGAGAACGTACTCTGCACGGCGGGGGAAGAGACAGTACCGACAGGTAGCAAATGCAAGCGGATTCCGGAGTAGGAGGAAGAACTTTCTAACAGCGCTGGGCCCTGAAAGAGGAAGGAGGTGGAGGGCTCCTCATCGTCGGGGGAGCGCAGGCAAAGGCGTTAACCCTGGAGTCCAGGATCCGCGGAGCAGACCCCCCAGCGGAGCCACCGCCCAGCCCGCGGGCTGGAGACCGCCAGCAAGCGAGTGCAGGGGTTGACCCCGGGCCCACTTAACCCCAACCGCGCGAACTGGGTCACAGTTAGTTCAGGTGCTTGCAGCAAACGGGGCCTGTGGGTGGAGGCCTGAACCTCCTCCTCCCCTGCCCTAAGCCCCCAGTGCAACTCTCCTTGGTCCCCTGGAAGACCAGAAAGGTGAGGGAGGAAGCTCTTCTCCAGCCATGCCCCGGCTGCCGGGCCGAGCTCCAGGCGCGGGCAACCTCGGACCGGACCGCGAGAGGAGGGAGAAGGACCCAGAGGCCCGGTATCCCCAGATGCCCCAGGGTCTTGGTCGCTCCCCTCACCTACCTGCTGCTGCGGCGCTGGCGACGGCGGCTGCTGGGTCCAGCTGTGCTCAGCTGGTTCCTGGCTGCGGGGCAGGGGCGCCGCGGTCGCCCGGCTGGGATGGGCAGGGCGCGGGCGGGAGCCGCCCTCAGGGCGGGGCCGCCGGGCGGTCGGGGGGGAGAGGGGAGGAGCCACGGCTCCTCCCGTAGGCGGCGGGGAGGATGGCGACTCTGGCTCCGGGCTGGCGTTCGTGGAGTGCACTGCATGTGACTTTGCCCCAGACCCCTCGCTACTTGCCCAAGGAAAGCATCAAGCTCCCTGCTTTACAAGGGAGGAAACTGAGGCCCGGAGGCGGAGGGGAGATCTGCAGGAACCTGGGGGGCAGGGGAGGAGACCCGGGGAGCCCTTGAGCTGGGCTGGGGCCAAAGAGCTCAGTTGGAATGGGCAGCCTGCGGAGGCAGATTCAGCTCCGGGGGAGGTCAGGCTTCAGGAGGCAAAACCACTGAAACCTGGGCAACCCACAAAACCGAGGAGGCGTCTAAGCAGCAGCTAGACCCACTGAAGGGAACAAAGGAGCAGGATGATTCCCAACTGCATTCAGAAACAAGAAATATAAGAAAAGCCAAAGCGCATCCTTGTCTTTAAAATATTAAGCGGCGGCTTTGGAGTCAGACCGCCTGGGGTGGACCCCCCTGACCCTTACTAGTCCTGTAACTTTCGGCAAGTGACTTAACGTATCAAAGTCTCAATTTCCTCATCTGTAAAATGGGCATCATAGTTTCCTCTTCACGGGGCTGTTGGGAAGCCTCAGTGAGAGAAAGACTCTTAACACAATGCCTGGTACTGTGGGTTCTTTGTAAATGGACGTTCTTATTAGTGTGATGGCGGATATTATTTTAGATGATAGAGCAAATCCACATTGTCAAAAAGATGAATGCCACGTCACTTTTAAACAAATGTAATATTTTATTTATAGCAATAGCATCTCACATGCATGTGACAGAGAGCCATTTACGATGGAGGAGGGCATAGGACAGCCTCCCAACAGTCCTGTGCAAATGTGATATCCTGGCCTCTTGCAGCTGCTCTGCGACTCCAAGTTGGGAGGATTCACACTCCAGGAGACTAGCCCAGATGACTGAGATGTCCATTCCCAGCTTAGGTGCTGGCAGCAGTCCCATGTTCAGCTTGGTAAACCTCCCTCCAACAGAAGGTAAAATGTACCAAGTCAATAACTGCCGAGTGCTGGGAATCAGAGACAGAAAAGCTGGTGTTGTCAAAGTAGCAGAGAAGCTAAGAGCACACACTCACTTCCTGGTTTTCCCTAGTTTTTCCACTGAGTAGCAGTCAGGGAAGCCACAGGACCTGGTGAAATCCTAGCCTGGCTCTTCCTCCTGCCCCCAATCCCTTTCTACAACTCTAGTAATTACAAGAACCATTTCCTGAACAACTTGTGCCATGCTCTGGGCTTCCCACATGCTACCGGACGTTCATCCTCACCTCACCCGTTCCCTGCTCTCCCAAGGTAAGCGTTACCATGTGCAGTTTTCAGATGAGGAGACCCAGGCACAGAGAGGGTTAAGTAGCTCTCCTGAATTCACACAGGTGATGCTGTACATGTCTGAGTCCTTGGCCCCCTCTCCTTGGCTCAATGTCCTCTGTCATACTCTGCACTACACTCTTCCTGGCTTGGCAAACTCTGTCCAGTTCCACTTGCTCTGAGAACTGAAGCAGGATGCCTCACCCCCAGGAGGCTCCCATCCTCACCCCCAGGAGGCTCCCACCCTCTCTCTCTTCCACTCCCTGCTTTTTCCCAGAGGCTGCCTGTGGCCCCACTGCGGGACAGGTGGGGAGGAAGGCATAAACACAGACTATTTGGTTCTAAACTCTTTGATTACAGTCCCTGGTATACACATGACCTCGAATTATCTAACATATCATTTCCAACCCCAGCAACTTCTCTCAGGCAAAGAGAGGGAAACCTCTGAATCTGTGTCTCCAGAGAACTGGAGGATATGATACTGGCATGGAGGAAACATTGGAGAACCTCTAGTCCAACCCCTCATTTTAGAAATGGGGAAACTGAGGCCAAGAGAGCAGAGAGGCTTGCCCACAGAACACTCTGACAGCTCCATTTGGTCCTGGAGAAGCCCATAAGTCTAGGCTGTCACAAGAAATAATTTTTAAAAATGATTATGACAACAATAGTGACATCCAATAAAACATCGGAGGGCCGAGCAAATTCCTAGCGCTTTGCTCTACATACATCAACAGGACAATGTGTGTCTCACAGCTAATCAGGATATATCTTGGCCTGACCCTTCAGTCAGGGTCAAGTCTGCCTTGCATGGATGCATAGAGGTCTCCTCTGCCTTGGTGTCTTATTCTCATTTCTTCCTAGACTCCTTTTTGTACTCCTCTCCCCATTGGTCTAGGGATCAGTAAGGACTATTTGCCCTGTAGCTCATCTTCAGAGTGAATGTCTTCTTGTTCTTGCCGATATGGATCTCCTCTCATGGAAGAACTTTGACGTCTTTTGCCAGAAGACCACCTCTTTCCCAGGAGTGAGGATGGGGGAAACAAAGGCCACACCCAGGCCATGCAGTAGACAATTTGGGGGTACCCGCTCCCTCTTCTGAGAATGCTTTTCCCCATCCACAGTGGTGGCCCTCACTTGGTACCCAAGTTGGTACTATAACTCTCACCCCACCACAAACACAGTTGACACCATCTGGAGTGGACACCACAACCAAACTGGACTATCAGAATTTGGAATTAGAATTTGGGACATAACAGTTGTGATTGATTAACTGGGCATGTGAGGACTGGTCATCTCTGAAGGCCAGTGCCACCATTGTGAGGCAGCTGTCTTCCACAGAGAAAGCCAATGAGACTCTCATTAAATGACTAGATGGGTGTGAAGAAACTCAGGGAGGAAAAGGCTGGGCTGACCAGGGAAGACTTCTGGATCTGTGGGGCTCTTTTGGATGCAGACCTCTCCTGGAGCTAGCTTCAGAAAAATAAGTTATAAGGACAGGTATTTTTTGAGCAGTGAATGCCTTATAGAAGCAGAGCCCAAGTGGAGATGTTATGCAAAGGAGTAATTGAAGAAGTGCTCTCAGGAGAGATCCTGGAATTATCTCAAGGAGCCCCAGGGCAGGGATGCAGCTGGGCCTCAGAGTCAGACTAGAAGCAGGGCCTGAGTACTAAGGAAACCCAGGAAGTACTCTCACTCCATCGTTCATCTCTGCCCATCTGCTTCATTGCTCTGACTCACGTGAGAAAAGCATGTCTGCTTTCCACAAAATGCCTTTTACCAGCAGTGAGCTGGACTCATTGTCTGTGGCCCACATGCTAACTTAGGCAGATGCCTACCCTTTCTTTATCCAACTGACTCTTGCCGGAGTGGAGGTGGGTTTCCCCCACTCAGGTCTGTGCATTGAGATCGCCTGTTTGACTGGGTACTCAGTAGAAGGAGGAAGTGTGTTTGCTTGATTTTCCAATATATCCCCAGTGTCAAAATAGTGCCTGGCACAGAGCCAGTGCTTAGCAAATTTTTACTGAATGAATTAATCAGTAAGTGAGGGAAACAAGAGATAAGTTTGGCCAGACAGAGTGAGCTGGGATGCCTCAGAAGGACTCAGGAGAGGGCTGCCCTTTGAATTTCAAGAGCTGCCAATCGTAGCGTCTTCTGAACGCCCCGGGCAGGAACGTGTGTGTCCCACTATTTTAATGAGAACTTAAAAGTATGGGTGCCATACAATCACTGTCAGCTCAGTCCTAACCCACAGTTTATATATTTCCACATCGTTTGAATTCCTAGAAGGCCTGATTCTATAATTGTGCCCCATACATGCCAATAAAATGCCTAGCAGCATGAGCTTTGGAGAAGGTCCTGATTCTGATTTCCCCTCCATCCAGCCTCCCAGGTTAGATTTTCAAGGAAATTGCAAAAGCACCCAGATACCCTTCTTCCTTCTGCCATGCCTGTCACTGCTGTCCACAGCTACACATAGCTGGCCCTATGACAGTGGCACTTTAAATAATAAAAACTAAAATTGTAATTATAGCTACCACTTTGGGGCTGCTTATTGGCGACTTTATTATTTCAGTTAAGTCTTACAACTACCTCCAAGTTAGGTATAATCTTCAATTTCACAAATAAATAAACAGTCTCAGAAAAGGTAAGTAACCTGATTAAGGTGTCACAGCTGGGTGAGTGGTAGCCTGGGATTTGAACCCAGGTGTGTCTCCAAAGTCCAGGCTCTTTCTACAGCCAAAGTGAAAGCCAAGGGGAAGATAAAGCCTTTTCCATACCTTCTATTCACGATCAGGAATTATTTCTCTTCATCTTGACAATGTTAGGGCCTGAAGTTGGGCCCTTCCCTGTACATTTCATATAATGTTTTATGAAAACTCAGTATTTCTTTATGTGGAAAGTATCTGGAGTTGTTTAAGAAATGTAATCCTGTTTTAAGAAAGGTTGTACACTGCTGTGCTTTACAAATAAAAAGTAATTCATAAAACCCCTTAAACACACACCAAAAAAACCTTTGACACAGTGCTATTTTTGTATTCTTTTATTCTGTATCCACATAGAAAGTTCATGTTTTTTGTTTTTTCCTTATTGATTATTTACTTACTGCTTTTCTGAGTACAAGCCCTGTGCCTGGCGTGAAGGGCATAGAGGTGAATCAGTCATAGACTCAATCTTTGCAGGGCCTGTGGCTAAGGAAACAGACAATTACAATAGGGTGTTATAGGAACTAAGAAAGAGGAAGCTCAGGGTGGGGACGGGAGGAGAAGCTGGGGAGCAGCCTCCAAGAAGACTGCAAAGGAGATGAGCTGGGCCTTGGAGGATGCCTCTCTGTGCTTCAGTTTCTTCATCTGATATCTGTGTCTGCCTCAAAAAGTTGTGGGAAAATGAAGTGAAATTATCAACTGCTTGCTGCAAGGCCTGGGGCATAGCAAGGCCTCTGTAAACAGAAGCTGGTATCATTTACTGGAAGCCTACAGGTAAAGACACGGAGGAGTTTAAGAAGCGTGAGCTTGTGCCACCGTGTCTGGAATGCAAGGTACCGGACTGAGTTATGAAAGATGAGGCCACACAGCAAGATGACAAGACAGCAAGAGGACAACTAGTCATAGGTGCCTGCTCCGGGCATTATCTCCTTCAAATCTGACAGCAGTTCCTCAGATTGGAACTACTCTCCCTCCCAGTTCACAGATGGAGAAACTGAGGCTCAGAGAAGTGAAGTCCCTCGTTCACATTGCACAGCTGGGAAATGGCAGGACTGGGACAAGAACCCGGATTTCACTCCAAAGCCACTGTCTCCCAGGAGGGGCTAAAAGCAGGCCAGGCTGAAGGGATGGGGCAGCTGGCTCTCATGCAGCAGACCGACGCTGTTGTAGCCAGATCAAGAAGTTTCTGCGGAGGGGCACAGGGGCCTGCTGGCCTCGCAACCCTTGCCTGCCAAGGATTTAGCAGGAAGAGCTGGCTTTTGTTCTAGATGAATCAGCCCAGCTGTTTCTGAAAGCCCAGCCCCACTCTTCTGGGCTCAGCGGACCAGAAGGCATTCAGCTGTCCCAGCAGGTCACCAGTGGGGTGGGAGCAGGCAGAGCTGTGTGCACTGGACCGCACCATTTACAGAGAGTTATAGTTATCGCTCCAAGGAACAATGGGCTTTTCAGAGGTTGTGCTGCATCTTGGGCTGCAAGTTGTGGTAGAAACACAATCAGACCAGCAATGCATTACCTTCTTTGGGATTTGAGGAACTGAAAAAACAAACAAAAAGTCGCCCATAACAGCTGATTGTGTTAAGGTTTTCAACAAAAGTTGATCTCGTTCCTCTACTTTCCTGCTCCTCCACTTTCTCCTCCTCCTTTCCCTTCCCCCTATTCTTTTGTGCTTCTCTCTTTCTTTTTTTCCCTCTTCCTCCTCCGCTTTCTCCTTTCTCACTGCTGTTTCAGCAGTAGCAGTGCTTTGCTGGAGTCCAAATAGCCTTGCCTGGGGAATTAGAACACCCGCGTGTTCTAATTCACCTGCCTCTTTCTTGCAGGATGATCCTGGGCAAGTCACTCACTCCTCTGATCCTCCATTGTCTCATCGGCAAATTGGGACAATAGAAGTAACCGCCTCTGAGAAAGGTTACACCTGGCTCATAAACCCAGGAGCTTTTCCAGCCCCTGCTTCTGCTGCACTGGCCCCAAGGAGAGCCAGAGGGCCTCTGTCTCTTAAGATCTAGTAAACTGTCCTTCAAAATATTAGACTTCAGGTCAAGTCACTCTAGGTTGTCTTATTTTACAGCTGTGATTTGTAAGAATGTCCTCAAAAACTCACAGTGCAAATGCAATCACTTCAGGTTTTTTCTTCTCTAATCAAAACCACCAACTTGAGAAACCTGTTTTCAGGTTTCAACAAGAAACTCCGAGGCTGAAGCAGCCCCAGCAGGGAGAGGGTCTGCCCACGTCCACACCAAGCAGGCAATCTGGAGCTTTGCTTTCTCCCTGGCACACAGTGGTGCTGTACTGACCCTGACCTCAGACAGATGACCCTGCAGATTCAGGTCCCTGAGCAGGTGCCAGGGGTCTCCAGGAGCTCTCCAGTTCCCATGCTGCTTAGCCTAGACCCCATATTCAATTTCTCACTCAGCCATTCTCCAAGGTCCCAGCCTTCCAGTAGCGAGGATATTAGGCGGGATCGATATATTAGTAACCCTATGAGGGATATAGTGAAAGCTATGATAATATTTATATGTACTAAAGACACTTGGTAATTATGAGCCTAATCATAATCTAATGAGTCAAAATCACTTGTTTTGTTTTAAACTAAATACCATATTCAGCTCACTCCAGTCCCTTTTGAGTTCACGCACAGGCCAGGCTAATTGCCAATATTGAGATTAAAAATAGAGCCATGGGGCTTCCCTGGTGGTGCAGTGGTTGAGAGTCCGCCTGCGGATGCAGGGGATACGGGTTCGTGCCCCGGCTCGGGAGGATCCCACATGCCGCGGAGCGGCTGGGCCCGTGAGCCATGGCCGCTGAGCCTGCGCGTCCGGAGCCCGTGCTCCGCAGCGGGAGAGGCCACAACAGTGAGAGGCCCGCGTACCGCAAAAAAAAAAAAAAAAAAAGGTAGAGCCATGGTGAGTATTGTTTTTAGGTTGTTTGTTTGGGTTGCTCAGGGGAGGGGCAGTAGGAGAGCAATTTCTAGATCGAAAAGGAGGAACGTGATTGCTACTAGGAAAAATTTTATGGAAAAATGTAAGCGGGCGGATCCCATAGGGTCAAATCCGCGTTCCTAAGGGCTTGTTTTTTCTGCACAAGTGTTTAGTTGAGGGAGTCAGAAGGCGGTGAGTACAAGTAATGAGGCCAGTGTTGTATTTGTTAATAGGGTCAGTATTAAGTTTATTATTCTTTTTCGGAGTGTACCGAAACTAACTGATTGGAAGTCAGTTGCACTAATTAATACTAAAAGAACTGTGAGCCTCATCAGTAGATAGATAGTAAAGGGATAGTCATACAACACCTACAAGATGTCAGTATCAAGCAGCAGCTTCAATGCCGAAGTGGTGGTTGGATGTGAAGTGGAATTTTAATTGGCGCAGGAAACAAACAACAAGGAAGGTAGACCCAATAATTACATGTAGTCCGTGGAATACTGTGGCAATGAAGAAAGTCGATCCGTAGACCCCATCTGAGACCGTAATACTCTGATGCTTGTAGGATTGTAAAATAGCTACCAAGAGTAATTGTAATAAAGAGGGCTTGAAGTGTGTGTTTACGATTTCCTTCCATAATGCTGTGATGGGCCCAAGTAATGGACACGCCAGAGGCCAATAGCACAGAAGTGTTGAGAAGCAGTACCTCTAAGGGGTTTCGAGGGTGAACGCCTGTTGGTGGCCAGCACCCGCCTAATTCAGGGGTAGGGGTGAGGCTTGAGTGATAGAAGGCTCAAAAGAAGCCGGTAAAAAAAGAGGACTTCTGAGACGATAAATAAGATTATTCCGTACTGAGGTCCCTTTTGGACAGTTGGTGTGTGGTGGCCTAGGAAAGTGCTTTCTCAAATAACATCTCATCATCACTGATATATTGTTAGAGTATTAGTTAGTAGGCCTAGTATTAGTAGAATTATTGAGTTGAAGTGAAATCATATGATTAGGCCTGATGTTATGAGAAGGGCTGAAAGGGCTCCCGTAAGGGGCCAAGGACTAGGGTTTACTATGCTATGTGGTACGTGTGGGTTTGGTGGGTCATTATGTGTTGTGCAGATATAAGCTTACCAAGAGGGTAGATACATAGGCTTGAATTATAGCAACGGCGAATTCGAGGACAGTGAGTAGGGTGAGAATAATGAATGTAATGAGAGCAGTGAACGTGCTGATGCTTATTAGCGCTAAGGTTGTTTCTCCAATTAGATGTATTAATAAATGACCTGCTGTAATATTGGCCATTAGTCGCACAGCTAGTGCTACTGGTTGGATGAATAGGCTGATAGTTTCGATAATTACTAGCATGGGGATGAGGGGGGTGGACGTGCCTTGTGGTAGGAAGTGAGCTAGAGATGCTTTTGTTTTGTTGCGGAGACCTATAACCACGGCACCGGCTCATAGGGAGATGGCTACCCCCACCTTCATTGAGAGCTGCATGGTGGGTGTAAATGAGCGGGGCAGTAGTCTGAGAAGGTTGGTTGACCCAATAAATAGGATGAGTGACATTAGTATCAGTGATCAAGTCTGTCCTTTATGATTATGGATGCTTATTATTATTATTTTTAAATTTATTTATTTATTTTGGCTGCATTGGGTCTTTGTTGCTGCATGTGGGGTTTTCTCTAGTTGCGGTGAGCGGGGGCTATTCTTCGTTGCGGTGCACGGGCTTCTCATTGCAGTGGCTTCTCTTGTTGCGTGCAGAGCACAGGCTCTAGGCAGGCGGGCTTCAGTAGTTGTGGCACGCGGGCTCAGTAGTTGTGGCTCGCGGGCTCTAGAGCGCAGGCTCAGCAGTTTTGGCTCACGGGCTTAGTTGCTCCGAGGCATGTGGGATCTTCCCGGACCAGGGCTCGAACCCGTGTCCCCTGCATTGGCAGGTGGATTCTTAACCACTGCGCCATCAGGGAAGCCCTTATTATTTGTTTAGATGTGAGTTGGATTAGCCACTGTTGAAGGGAAATTATGGGATTATTAATTAGTTGTTTTGATGTTGGAAATAAAATACTTGGGAATATAATAATTAGAATGACTGTGGGGAGGCCTATTATTGTTGGGGTCACGAAACGGGCAAGTTAATTTTCGTTCATACTGTCTCTCAAGGGGTAGGTTGTTTTTGCACTTTAGTGAGTGTTGACTTTGGGTTGGGGTAGTAGGTAAGTTTTGAGATTTTTAGTTGAAATATAATAAATAGTGTTAGAACTATAGATGAAATGGTAATAAATCACGTTGATATATCTAGTTGTGGTATGTCATTAAGGAGAATCTTAGCTCTCAGTCTTGAACTTAAAAGGTTAACGCTAACCTAGCTTCTTAATGAGCTTATAGCATAGATGCGGATCATTTTTCCAAGTATTTTAGGGGCACTAACTCAAAGACAATTGGCATGAAGCTATGGTTTGACCCACAGATCTCTGAACACTGTCCGTAATACAAGCCTGGTCATGTTGACATTAGGGTTGTTTGGTTTAGGCGTCCTCAGATTGCATCTGATTTTAGACCTAAGGAAGGTACGGCTCATGAGTGCAATACATCTTCGGAGGAGAGTAGTATTCGGATTGTTACTTCTATAGGCAAAACTACTCAGTTATCTACTTCTAGCAGTCGTAGTTCTCCTGGTTTTAGGTCTGATGTTGGGATTATATAGGAATCAAAATTTAGGTCTTCGTAGTCAGTATATTCATAGCTTCAGCATCATTGGTGACCTATAGTTTTTACAGTAACAGGTGGATTGTTAATTTCATCTATTATGTAAAGGCTTTGTAGTGATGGCAGGGCGATTAAGATCAAGATAATGGCCGGCAAGATCGTCCAGATAGTTTCTACTTCCTGTGCATCTACAGTGCTAGTATGTGTTAGCTTAGTTGTTATTATTAGTGAAATTAATATAAAGAACCAGGGAGCTAATTAAGAAAACGATTATTAGTGTGTGGTAGTGAAAGTGTAGTAGCTCTTCTATGATGGGCAATGTTGCATCTTGAAAACCTAGTTGGAAGAGATATGCCATAGAGATATACAAGATTTCCACCTGTGAATTAACTTCAACTAAGTTATATAAAATTTTACTAATATCTCATTCATGGAGAAAGACATAGTGGCTATGATGTTGGCTTGAAACTGATACAAAAAAAAGGGTTCGACCCCTTCCTTTCTTGACTACTTTAGGTTGACGTAGGTTGGCTCTTCAAATGTGTGGTATGGTGGAGGACATCCATTGAATCACTCTAAATTTGTAGTAGTGAGTTCTACTGTTAGTACTTCTCGTTTGGATGCAAATGCTTCTCAGATAATGAAGATTATCAGCATGATTGCTGTTAATGAGATGAATGAGCCTATTGATGAACTAGTATTTCATGTTGTATTGGCATCCGGGTAGTCGGAATATCGTCAAGGCATATTCCAGATAAGCCTAAAAAATGCTGTGGGAAAAAGGTAATGTTGACACCCACAAATATGATTACAAAGTGAACTTTTGCTCATGTTGAGTTGAGTGTATATCCTGAGAATAGTGGGAATCAGTGTACAAATCCTCCTACGACAGTGAAAACAGCTCCCATTTCACGTAGTGAAAGTGTGTGACTACATAGTAGCTATCATGAAGGACAATATCTAATGATGAATTAGCTAGGATAATGCCTGTTCGTCCACCGACCGTGAAAAGGAAGATGAAACATCATGGCCAGGGACCATTTAATATTACCTCCGCGGGGTGTTGCCAGTCAGCTGAACACTTTTACTCCTGTGGGAATAGCGATAATTATAGTGGCTGCTGTAAAATACGCTCGTGTATCAACGTCTATACCTACTGTGACTATGTGGTGGGCTCATACGATAAACCCTAAGAACCCGATTGATATTATAGCTCATACCACACCCATATATCCGAAAGGTCCAAATCAAAATTTGTATGCATTTCTGCCCTTTGGGACTCCAGACCTCCCCCTTTTTTTTCCTTTTTTTTTTTTTTTTGTCTCCAGGTGCCCTACATGCCCCCCTTCAGGGATGAGGGAGAAACCTTTAAGCAGTTAAAGGTGAATTACCCAAAGAGGATCTTTAAGCTCATCTTTCCCTAGAGATGAAAAAGAAAAACATATAACTCTTCAGAGGGCAACGTGTCACACTCTTTTAAAGTATACAACTTAATCATGGTATAGAATGCAATCAGTACAGTCTGATTTTAGGGGACCCATGGAAAGCTGTGCGAACCTTATGTGCTGAGGGCCATGGGTTGGTAAGCTCTACATTTTATCACCATCCAGACAAATTCCAAGCTTTTATAGCCTGGTATTGGTGGCCACACATGATGTGGCCTTGCTTTATCTTTGCAGCTCCATCTCGTCCCCTCCTGCCTGAACCCTGTACCCCTCTGTCACTGAATCACCTGCTGATCTTCCAGCAGATCCTGCTTTCTGTCACCTCAACACCTCCAAAGCTTTGTACCCCAGTTCTCTCTCTCTTCGGATTGCCCATCTTGACATTTTCCTCCTGTTTAACTCTTTCTTATCTTTTCAGATTTAGCTTTGGGGGGAACCTCCTTGGCAAAGCCTTCTCTGACTCCTACACGGTATATTATACCAGCTGCCCCTCCGTGCTCCAGTGGTCCCCTGAGATGCCTCTGTCATAGCACTTCCTGGACCATTCTGCCAAAAGAGGTTCCCCTGTCCTGTTATTCTTCATCCCAGAACCCTGCTTAATTCCCTTACAGATTACGGTCATTTGTAATGATTTAGTTACTGGTTTGTATACTGTCTCCCTCACTAGACTATGAGCTCCCTGAGGACAAGGCCAGATATCTCATCCTCTACCACCTATGAAAGTGGCCGGCACAGCATCCTGGACGGAGCAGACCCTCAGAATACACTTATTAAATTGAATGGAAATGGCACGGATCACACTGTGTTATAATCATCTGTTTATGTTTCTAGCTCTACCAGCGAACCCCTCATGGGCAGGGACAAAGTCTCATTCACTATTATGCTCCCAGTTCTGTGCTCAGCACAGAACTTGGCATATAATGGGACACTAGTAAATGTGGAATGAATAAATGAACGAATGAATTAAATGAATAGGGACTTCTCTGGCAGTCCAGTGTTTAAGACTCTACGCTTCCACCACAGGGGGCACGGGTTCGATCCCTGGTTGGGGAACTAAGATCCCGCACGCCACATGGCACAGCCAAAAATAAATTAAAAAAAAATTTTTTTAATGAATAAACAGCAGAACTGACATGAAGGCAGGATGAACAAATGATCAAATAAAGGAATTCCAATAACCTTTCTGATACAACCAATTGATAGCTGTTACTTTCACTATTTGAAATAAACATAAACCTCCTCTCTTGATTCTGTCTGCTTGTACTACTGGAAAAAAAAATTATAATGGAGTTGGTCAAGTCTAACCTTTAAAAAACAATCACCACAGAAATCCAATGACTGGAGTAATGAATAGGCAAGACCTTGCTATCAATTTACATTAATTAGTAAGGCTAAGATACCCTCTCAAAATGTCTGCTTCCTTAACCTTCTAGATTTGTATCAAATATCACGCCTTGGTTGTTTCCAAGTTTCATATTTTAAAGAAGTTTGAGTCACTGTAACAGCCCTGAAATGTGTGTGTGTGTGTGTAAAGGGGAAACTACTGTTTCTTCTCTACTACTCACACAGAACTTCCCTTTGGCACCAAATGTGTAGGTGTTTTCCCCACACTGACCAATTCTGTGACACCAGCTGGGTGTCCTACAATCCAATTCAATTCTGACATTATCTACTTGGAGTTAGCATCAGATCCCACAGGTTAAGGGCTCAGTCCCACAAGAATGTCCTCCACCTCCACTTCAGATGCCAAATGCAAGCCCAAGCCTCCAGTACCTCTGACCAACCAGCTATAAGTCAGGGGTTCTCATGACCCTCTCCTCAGGTTTGGTAATTTGCTAGAATGGCTCACAGAACTCAGGAAGACAATTTACTTACTAGGTGACCAGTTTACAATAAGGGATACAAGTCAAGAACAGCCAGATGGAAGAGATACACAGGGCAAGATGTCGAGGAAAGGTGTTGAGCTGGGCTCCATGCCCTCTCTGGGGTCACAACTCTCCCAGCAGCTGTATGTGTTCAGCAACCTGGAAGTTCTCTGAACCCCGTAGTTCAGGAATTTTTATGGAGGCTTCATCATATAGGCATGATCAAGTATTAACTCAATCTCCAGCTCTTCTCCCCTTCTCAGAGGATGGAGGAGTGGGGCTGAAAGTTCCAGACTTCTAACCACAGCTTAGTTTTTTCTGATGACTAACCCCCATGCTGAAGCCATCCACCAGCTCACCAAAATTCTCCTCATTAGAACAACAGACATTCCTATCACCCAGGACATTCCAAGGGATTTAGGAGCTCTGTGTCAGGAACCAGGATCAATAAACCAAACATCAGTACAAAAGATGCTCCTGGCAGCCTTATCACTTAGGAAATTACAAAGGTTTTAGGAGCTCTGTTTGTTCCATAATACTTACATATTTAAATGCTCAGTGGTATCAAAAATACTTAAATGTCTTCAATATAGTCTTTAGTTTTAAGTACAATAGCCAAATTTCCCCAACTTTCCTAAAGGCAGAGCATAGCACCTGATACAGGGCTGCCAACAATCAGGAACTTAAACCCAGGACTGCCCTAGACTATTCTGGCTGGGTAATCAGCAAACCCACAGGTATTTCTGTTTTTACATAGCTGTGATCTTCTCATTTAAACAATTATGCACATAGCTTTTTTTCCCTCACTATATTATTTAGCAAACATTTTCCCCTGCTGCAATATATTCTTTATATTTCCTCTGAAAAAGTCATAACTTCCTGAGTCTCCGTTTTCTCACTTGTAATCGCTTCATCTCCGCTGACACCTTCACCAGAGCTCTGGAGAGTTGAGCAAGCTAACAGAGAGGAGGCTATTCTAGTGGGTGAGAGGGCAGCCTTTGTGGTCACACAGCTTTGTGGAATCCTGGTTTTGCCACTTCCTTGTTATGTTACCTTTGGCAAGTTACTTGTCATCTTTGATCCTCGGTTTTCTTATCTGTAAATTGGAAATAGTTGTGCCTTATGCAGAGAGATGGAATAAGGATTCAATGGGTTTTAAGAAATGCATCTGTAATATGTAATCCAGTGCCTGACACATAGTAGCCCTTAATAAACAATAGCTGCTATTAATGCAAAATCAAATATCTTGAATTGCCTAGCCCAAGATAATTCTCTTTTTCTTTGTCTTATTTTCATATTTTATGCTAGTTTTACCAAGATATGGTCCTAAACTTAAAGCTTATATGCATGTGTATATTTTTCAGATACAATTTTATCATTTAATTGCTAAGCTTTATATCAGAAAATAATAAATTTCTTAGCAAATATGTTAAAAAGCTGCTCTTACTATTGCTATTATTGTTATTATTATTATACTTTGCTTTTCCATAACATTCATGTATCATCATTATTTAACCCTGACCAAATGATTCCTTATTCCTTATTCTTATCGGTGATTCTGCAAGGTACCTCCTCAGGCATACAATGTTTTTATCTCCCCCAAATTATCTCTTCAGATTAAACTACCAGGAAGAGCCAGTACGGCCACACAGGCTTTTTCTCTCTCTGTCTGGCGAGCGCCTGATTCTTCAAGAGCCTCATTTTCAGAAAGCCTTCTCTGACCTCCAAAGAGCAAATCTTCCCTGCCCCACTTTACCTAGAACACACCATCTCTCTCATGGGTACTGTTAGGTCTTCTCCTTCCAATCCTATTTCCACATGGCCCCAGAAGGATTTTTCTAGAAATACATGTAAAGCACTCTGTGGGAAAACAGAATCTCTTAATGGTTAGTGAGAGTGTAAATTGGTAAAAGCCCAAAGATGGGCAATTGGAATACTTATCATTTGATCCAAGAATTCCACCTCCAGGACTTCGTTTCTACAGATGTACTCAAAAATGTGCAAAAGGGCACATCTACAAGGTGATCAGGGCAGCAATGCTTATAGCAGCAAAAAATTGGAAATCACTTAAATGTCCATCAATAGGGGATGATTTAAATAAGTTATGTAACGTGCATACACTAGAATACCATAGATTGGTAACGCTCTGTGTAGTAAAATGGGGGCATTCCCAAACTATATGCATATTTGTCAGTGAAAAAAGCAAGGTGCAAAGCAGCATGTATACAATGCTAGCATATGTGAGAAGACTGAAAAAAAAAGAGAGAGAGAAAGAATAGATACATGTGTTTGTACTTGTATAAAGTACTTTAGAAGGATACATAAGAAACTAGTAACATTGCTCACCTCTGGGGAGAATCTTGGGGTAGCTAGACACGGGGAGAAAGGGGATTTTTCTGTGTATACCCTTTGTTGCCTTTGAATTTTAAATCATCTGAATGTATCCTCTATTCAAAATAATAACAACAATAGACAGAAAACACAGGTTGCAGAGACACAAAAATACTGCAGTATGTACTTGTTGCTAAAGAGATGGCAGAAGATTTCATATTCCGGAGAAAATTGCTCTCCTGTTGGGGAGAAAAGCTTCTAAGGGTCTTTTGGGTGTGCAAAGCCAAAGCCCAGCTAAAACCATCAGAAAGTAACGGGTGACCTCTCTGGGTGAGAGGCAGTTCTGATTTTCAGTGATTCTTTACCTCCTCTGAGGTGGACCCAAGAGCCAGGAGTTTGGGGCACTGAGACCTGAGGAAAGAGAAGAATAAAGAGAAGGAACTAAATAAGAATAAGAAATAGAAACAGACCTCCAGGGCTGAGATGGCTCTCCATAATGGTGTAAGGCTGGAGGCCTTTAGAACAAGTGACTATTGTTTTAGGGGGAGCCAGATCTTGCCATTAGGAATGTGGCAGGATGTGAGGGCTCAAACCGTTTCAATACCAAAACAGTCTGCAGTTGCCTCCCTTTTTTCGCCTACTTACCGCAATTATTCTCCCTTATTTATTGTGCAGTTTGAAAGGTGAGTTGTCCCTACCCTTAAAAAAAGGGAACTCTTTTTCTTTTTCGGTTTGTTTGTATTAACTGCTGATGATCCAGACCCTCGATTTAATAGATCATCAAGTCCTCTGTTAGCGAGCTGGAGAAGAGTAGAGGAACTAGAAGAGAGAAAGAAGTACCGTGGAGGTGCCCAAAAGGAGCAAGAGAGATTTTCTCTAAAGTAGAAGCAGGTCAGAGGACATGAGGAGGAGAGGAAAGTGACAGGCAGGGGTTGACACAAGGACACTCCTGGCCTGGGAGCTGATCTGGGGCAGCTTATCACAAAGCAAAATGACCCAAAGCATAGTTGAGCCAGGTGAACTGAATTAGCAAACAAGGCTTCAAGGGACATTGTTTGAGCAACAAGGAGCAAGGCAAGAGCTGAGTCGTTGTCACAGGTCACTCAGCCATGACCAGAGAACCTCCTGTTGCCTGCCCCAAACTCACCCACACAGGTTGTTCCTCTGTGGGCAGCTGGTGAACAGGTCACTCTAACAGCATTGGAACTGTTAGATGCATTAGCAGCTCTAACTCACTGATGCCTGCCCAGCTGGACAGATGGCCAGCCATACCACACAACTTCAACATGAACCTGCCCCATTACTCCAGGTGACATCATGCCCCAGGACAAAACCCATGAGCCCAAAGCAAGGGAATGGGCACCTGGACCCAGTGGAATGGTGACAAGAAAGCTCTGGGCATCTGTACTCTGTGCGGGAAGGGGAATGAGAAAAGTGGGATTTGAACTGAACAAGCTCACATCCTCCTGAGATGGGACAGTGCTTAATGACACCACTGTTACACATGAACAGGGATAATCTGGATAGCAGTGTCTGGCAAATCTGACAATGTTACGCACTTTCAATGGCTATACTCCATCTCCAGGGCAAATTCCAAATTTCTTAGCCTGGTGTATCAGTCAGAGTAGCCTAAATTATGCTGCAGTAATGAATTAATCCCCAAATCCTAATGGCTTAACACAAGATAAATTTATTTCTTATTCATGGTACATACCGCACGCACGTGCTCCACTAATCACTCATGGACCCAGACGGATGGAGGGGCCACCATGGTGGAGCTGTATCACTTGGAACATGAGGGCTCCTTGGCTACTGGGCAAGGCAGGAAAGCTAAGGAAGAACGTGCTTTTTTATACTCCAGTCCAGAACTGACACGCGTAACTTCCACTGACAGCCGTTGGCGAAACTAGGCAGGTGGTTCTCTTTAACTGCGAGGAGACAGGGAAATGTGGGGAGGAGAAGGATATTTGGTAAGCAGTAAATATCTCTTCATACATAGCATTCGAGACCCTTTGTGATCTCCCCGCAGGATTCCTTCCAGCTTCATTTCCTGCCACTGCCCCCCTTCCCAACTCATAATCCGCCTCTGGTCACAGGCATTTCTCCCAGCTCCCCAGACATGTCCTTGAACCATCCTTCCCCCAGACCTTTGCCCATGCTGGTTCTTGAACAATAAAATGCCCTTTCTCTACCTTCACCATCTGCCAATTCTACTTTTTTAAGCCCAACTCAAATACCACCTTCTCTGCTCCTGAGCCCTTGGGGTAAAACTAATTGACCCCTTTCAGTTCTGCCACATCTCTTCTTATATACTTCCTTTAGCACTTAGAGTCCATGGGACTGACTTCCTCGCATCTTTCACAGTGCCTGGCACATAGTGGGCACTAGATAAATATTTGTCAAGTAAGTGCTTCTACTTTAGAATTTTGCAAATAATACTTTGTTTGTATGTCTTTCCCCACGCCCATCCACCCACCTCCAATAGGCTATGAACTCTGGGTTTCCCCAGTACCCACGAGCACTGAAAAAATATTCCGTAAATGTTTGGGGGAGAATTGATTAATTTGCCTTATGTTTAATTTTGAATAATGATTTTTAAATAATTGTGAATGGGTCTTTTATTTGGGGCGGGTCTTAAAAATGAACATCAACTGTGTGTATGTTACACTTTAATTAAATAGTTTACTCTAAAAACTGAACAAGAATGATAAGGGAAGGGAAAAGGAAGTATTTACTCTAAAAGGGAAGTATTTAGAGAGTAAATGTCACAAACACAAATGCATTTCTAGAAGATGCAATCATTGGTGTGTGAGTTCTGTAATAGCATCTGTAGACAAAGTATTAAAGGTTTTTTGGGGTGCGGTAACATCCACCAAGCTAGCTAAAGCAAAAGGGAGCCCAAGAGTACAAACATTCTGCCTCAGGATCAGGTGGAATCAGGACCAGAGTGCTCTGAGGAACACACACAGCCCTCTTAACTTCTTTCATCTCAGTTTCTCTCTGAGCATATACTTCATTATTCTCACTCATTAAAAGCCAGCTTTTTCTGCTTCTGAGAAAACAGCTACTCGAACCATCAGCCAACAGTGACCCAGTTTCCATCTCCTTTCCAGAGAGCAGCTGCCATAGTCTTCGACCCAATTTCAAGACCTCGGAGAATACCCCTGATAGGCCAGGCTTGTTCACATGCCCACCTGGTCCAATCACAGGTACCGACCAGGGAGGAAAGTCACCAGGTGTACACATGGCTATTTCTCACCATGACCTTTTTTATGGAGGAACCAGGCACTAGAAAACTGGGTCTGGGAAGGAAAAGCAATTGCTGCCTACTAAAATCAGGAGAAGGGAGAACCATTCTTGAGAAACTAGCTTCCGAGAGAGATAATATATAAACATAAATATCCTCTGAAAGGAATGGAGGATAAGGACAATATTTGAGACGGAATTAAGACGGCAGGAGCCACTTCATAGGTACTCTCTTGCAGCTCCCTATACATCATCCTTCATGGACCTCCATTGCCAAGTCCTATCAATTCTACCTCCTAAATCTCTTGTGAAATATCTCCTTCCTCACCACCTCCAATGCCTCAGATCTTATCATGTTTGGTCTGGAGTGTTGCAACAGTCTCTCAACCGGTCTCAGTGCCTCTTGCCTAACCTCATTCTAATCATCCACCACAAGCTGGCCTCCAAATGATCTTTCTTATAAACGTATAATCCTACCATTTCCCTGCTGAAAACTCTTCGATGGCCCCCATTACCTCCCAAGCTTCTTAGCACAGCCTTCAAGTTCCTTTTTGATCTAAGAGACAGTTTCACGTGTTCTCCTTCTTTGCTAAAAACCAGGACTTTCCCCCACAGCCTCCCTACCATGTTTCATGTCTTCTCAAGTATTTGCTCTGTTTCCTCTGCCCCGGATGCCTTTCCCGTTTCCATGATCTCTCTCTGGGGATGCTACTTACCCTTCAAGGTCTAGCTAAATGTCCTCCCTCCTCTGTGGTGCCTCCACATTGTGTTCATTTTTAGCTCTGGCTACATCTGTCTCTCCTGCCGTGTTTTTTCAGAGCAGTAACCATGTCTCATTTATCTTTAAATCCCCAGTTCAAGCCTAGGGCCTGACCCACAGTAGGAATCAACAAATGCTATGGAAGGATGTAAGAAGGGAAGGAGAGTGAAAAGCGGGGAGGGAGAGAAAAACAAAGAAGGAATGAAGGAAAAGGGAAGAGAAGGAAGGGAAGAAAAGGGAGGAAGGAAAAAGGAAAAACCAAGAGCTTGAAGTTCAAGCCTCACTTGTTTTCTCGATTTGTCACTAACTTGGAAGGTTATGGCACTCCTCTGAGACTCAGTCTTCTCCTTTATAAAATAACCTGTCCAATTAACTCACAGGCTTATTGGAGATCAAATAAAGAAAGGAACATGGAAGCACTTTATTCATTTCCATGAAAACACTAGTTATTATTAATTAGCCATTGTGTAGCATTTATTCCCCTACTTAACTGAAGACTGCAGTCTTAGTGGACCACCGTTGTTGGGCAGGACTCCCTTGCAGGGGGTCGGAGTCAAGGTGGGTGACGTAGCATTAGTTACGTCTTATCAGTGACTCATTACCAGAACCTTGTGAGTCAGGTGGGTTTGACATTGGGAACCATTAGGATCACACACAGTATAACAGTGTGTAAATTTGATGACGTTGTTCTATTTTGGGGTTTTTTTGTTTGTTTTTTAAATATTTATTTGGCTGCACCAGGTCTTTAGTTGAGGCATGCGGGATCTAGTTCCCTGACCAGGGATCAAACCCAGGCTCCCTGGACTTCCCTGGTGGTGCAGTGGTTAAGAATCCGCCTGCCAATGCAGGGGACACGGGTTCGAGCCCTGGTCCGGGAAGATCCCACATGAGGCTGAGCAACAAAGTCCGTGAGCCACAACTACCGAGCCTGCACTCTAGAGCCCGCGAGCCACAACTAATGAGCCCACATGCCACAACTACTGAAGCCCATGCGCCTAGAGCCCGTGCTCTGCAACAAGTGAAACCACTGCAACGAGAAGCCCGCGCACCACAACGAAGAGCAGCCCCCACTCGCCGCAACTAGAGAAAGCCCGCGTGCAGCAACAAAGACCCAACGCAGCCATAAATAAATAATAAAATAAACTTATTTAAAAAACAAACAAACAAACCTAGGCTCCATGCATTGGGAGCGCAGTCTTAAATGGTGGACCACCAGGTAAGTCCCTGACATTGTTCTATTTTGGATACTTTTTGTACTTACTTTAAATCCTGGGTGCTCTTTTTCTCCTCAGTTAAATGAATGATAAGGAATACCCACAACAATTGGCTATTACTAATGATTTAAACTCAAATTGAACATGTTTTACACGCTTTGCTCTGGATCAGTTCAATTGGACAGTAGCTCAGGCCTGACATTGCAATGGGAGACTATGAAAAACTGCTTCAGTTTGCAACTACTTATCCGTGTGAATCAGGATTTTCTCAATACTATGTAACCAAAAGAGAAGGCAGAAGGAAATTAGAAGCTGCACAGATGGAAGGTTACAGTTGTCATGTTGCACTTGTCTGGTGGACCAGGTGGGCCCTGTTTAGACCTGATGGCATGGTAAGAAAGAGAACAACATGGGACTAATGTGGGACAGCAGTGTGGCAAGGGGTCCCTTATATGGGAGTAAATGGACCCTTGATCGCTGGCACAAGCTTCCCCCAGTGCCATGGCCTGAGCACTTCTGGCCTGGTTAGTTTCTGACCCCTGGGTTGCTGCACAACCCACTGAACTTTCTTGGGTGAGGACCCAGGGGCAGCTGGGAGCCGAGTCCCCTCACGCGTATCCTGGTCCCATGCATATATTATGCGCTGCTTGTTTGCTTTCCTGAGTCAAGCAAAGTAAAACTCATCCAAGTCATCATTCTCACCAGTCTTTGTACCCAGTCTAAACATCGTGATCTGGCCTGACCCAACTAGACCTCTATTGTCTGTCTGTCCAGCTACATCCCCCCCCTCATCTCTGGGAATTGTTCTTGTCAACCCCTCCATTCACATGAACACCACCGGAACCACAGGATCAGCCATTTTGCACATGCCTTGAACCCTGGCCATGACTGACCTAAGTGAGCCCTTCCCTGTGGATAGGACAATGCCAGTTCCTGGACCAATCAATCCATTCTTCCAGAATTTTTGGAACTGGGTATAGGGGGGAGAAAATCAGTCACTATCTGAATAACTGAACTTGAGCGTATAAAACCAGAGACTATGGATGTGCATGTTTTCTGTGATGTGGACTGGAAAATGAAGAAAGTTGGTCTACAAAAGATAGAGCAGTGATAGTCATAATTAAGCTGAGCAGCGGAGATGAGAACTGAAGAAAGAATAATGACAGACTTTACATCTTGAACTATGTTCTTCATGAGTCTCAGTGGCATTTCTGTGCTAGAATTCCATGAGATTGCCCTGAAGGCCCATAATACATCTCCAAATTTTGCCTAAGCTAAACTGAGATTTCTATTAATCACAACCAAAGAATTTTCATGAATGTACATTGAGAATCTCCAATTTCAATATTTTTATCCACCAAAATTGTCTCATTTTCTCATTAAGTAGTTTCATAATTAGTCAGCTTAATTAACTTGAATTTATACAAATTAAATAGCTATCAATTTGGATGCTTTTGACTTCAGGCTTGCATGCTCATGATCACAAGGTGGCTGCAGCAGCTCCAAGCATCACATCCTCACACAATAGCTACAAAGTTTTACAAATAAATTTTTTTTCAGAAAAACACTGGTTTTTCTTTTGAAGGATTTTAAAATCATTTAAAAATAGAATAGGATAATGGTCCCAATATACTCATCACCCAGCTTTCACAACTATCACTACACAATCATCCTGTATCATCTACACTTTCACACATCTTTCCCCTCCTGTCAGATTATTTTGAGGCAAATCCTAAACATTTATTTCTTTTGTAAATCTTTCATAATATATCTTTCATAAAAGATACAAATTCTTTTTTAAAAAAATCTCCACAATATCATGATCACAGCTAAAATATTGCCAACCATTTCCTAGTGTCATCAAATCTGCAAAATGGTTCACTTTTCCCTACTTGTCTTAAAAATGTGTTTTCCTTTTTACTGTTTACTTGAATTTGAATTCTTTTTAGTGGTCATAGCTAGGAAATATATATTATTTTCTAAAGATAAAAGGTATAACATGTTCACATGAATAATTCCAACTGAAATGGAGAATTACAGTTTTCAGTTAAGCTCATCAATCCTAATCTGTATCTCTATGCCAAATATCTCAGGTCTTAAGGGCACCAACATGATTATATATTTTTATCCCATAATACACAGTTCTTTTGTCTTTGGATATATCGCTCTAGGGATATAGAGTCAAATGATGATGATTTAAAGTCACTCAAATCCTTCTCTGTATGGTTATGTCATCCACTGAATCCACAGTTAGGAACATTTGTATTTTATTTTACTTTCAATTTCTAAGGTTTGCTTTTTCATTTTTTTTTTGGTAATTATATAAATTTTTTTGGCAATTATATAAAATACTTACCTGGCTCCAAAGTTAAATCTACAAAACACATTATATTTTTTTAATATAGATTGTAGATTCTACCCTATTCCTTTCTTCTCTAGTCCCTCCCTCTGCTATAGTAATATTTATTAAATTTTTATAGCTTCTTTTATTTGTAGATAAATGATTACATACTCTACACACTTTTCTCTTACATTTATTTTTTTACTTTAAAAATGTATCCTGGAGATCATACCATATAATAAAGAATTTTCTTATTCCTTGCTATACTCCATTTGGGGTATGTACCATAGTCTATTTAATTAGTTTTCTATTGATGGGCATTTGGGTTGTTTCCAGTCTCTTGTGATTACAAAGCTTTATTGGATAGCCTTGTACGTGCATCTTTTCACCTTTTTGCCACTGCACCCCTGTGATAGATCTCTAGAAGTGGGATTGCTGCATCACCACACACCTATCAGAATGGCTAAAATTAAGAGAGGGAAAAAAATAATACCAAATGGTGATGAGGATGTAGAGCAACTGGAACTCTCATACATTACTAGTGAGAAAACAAAATGGTACAGCACTTTGGAAAACCATTTGGCAGTCCCTTATAAAGTTTAACACACATTTACAATATGACCTAGCAATCCCTTTCCTGTATTTACTCAAGAGAAATGAAAACTTATATTCACAGAATTGTGTGTACCTGAACATTTAAGGAGGCTGCATTCATAATTGCCAAAAATTGGAAACAGCTCAAGTGTCCTTCAACTGATGGATAAATTGTGACACATTTCTACAATCAAATGCTACCCAGCAATAAAAAGGAACAAGCTACTGGTGCATTACAACATAGATGTATTTCAAATGCATTCTTCTAAGAAAAAGAAGTCAGATTTAAAATGCTACATACTCCATGATTCCATTTATACAACATTGTCCAAAAGGCAATACTGTAGGGACAGAGAACACATCAGTGGTTGCCAAGGGCTGAGGTGAAGGGATAGTTTGATGCCTAAGGGGCTGCATGTTGGAATTTTGGGGGGTGATGGAATTGTGGTAATTATGCAACTATACGTGCTTGTTGAAACTCATAGAACTGTACACTAAAAAGAGTGAATTTTGCTATATGTAAATTATACCTCAATAAACCTGACCAAAAAAAAAAAGATAAATGCACAGGTAATTTTGCTAATTAGTATCAAATCCCCTCTGTGGTAGGATGATTAATGGCTCCCACAGATATCCAGGTCCCAACTCCTGGAACCTGTGGATATTACCTTTTATGGCAAAAGGGATTTTGCAGATGAGATTAAATTAGGAATCTTGAGATAGGGAGAGTATCCTGGATTATCCAGGTAAAGCCTAATACAATGATAAGTGTCCTTATAAAAGGGAGGCAGAAGGAGATTTTACTATGGAGGAGAAGGCCATGTGAAAACTGAGCAGAGAGACTTTTGAAGACACTGCATTGCCGGCCTTGAAGATGGAGAAAGGAGCTATGTGCCAAGGAACAGAAGGAATGAAGCTCTAGAACACAGAAAAGGCAAGGAAATAGGTCTCCCCTGGAGTCTCCGGAGGAAGCACAGCCCTGCCAACCACCTTGGTTACAGCCCTGTAAGACTTCTGACCTCCAGAACTTTAAGAGAATAATTTGTGATATTTTAAGTCACCAAGTTGGTGGTAATTTGTTAAAGAAGCAATTAGAGACTAATGTGCCCTCCATAGGAGCTGTACTGTTTTTGCCGTCCCTTCAAAAGTATACTGAACGTCCTTTTTTAAGGAAGAGGAAAATTTTCCCAGAAGCCCCTGAGCAGACATCTTTTCATATCTCATTGGCCAGAATTATGTCACATGGCCTTTCCTAAGCCAATCACTGGCAAGAATAATCAGGTTTCCTCCTACCGCTTGCCCTAAGGCTGCTTCATTCTCTAATGACCCACACAGCTGCCTGATCCTGACAACATCAGGGTTCTGCCCTTAAGGAAGGAGAAGGGCATAGCTTTGGGTGGGCTACCAATGGTGCCTACCTCAAAAATTATTTGCAGAAAAAGGAAAACCCTCAGATCAAAATATATTTTATACAAGTTAAAAACCATTGGACTAAACTCTCTAAGGGGCCCTCAGTTGCAGCTTCCCAGGCCAGGGCTTTCCCATATCCATCTGATCCATCTGGCTTTGCCCTCTTCTCTCTCCCTTTTTCCACAGGAGGTAGGGCCTAGCTGAGCTCTATTTGTGAGTCACCAAGGTTAAATAAGCCCCTGTGAACACATGGGCCTGCCTTCCAGAAAAATGTCCCATTTGCAATACTGACTCAAGTCCTATTAAGGGAATTTTTTCCATTTTCTCTCTGTTTTAGCTTTTCTCTGATATATTATCCTAGAATGTCAGAGTTGCAAAGGCCCTTAGAGGTGATAATAATAATACTAGCATATGATAATAATAGTGTTTATTATTATTATGGTAATTATAACAGCTACCATTTATTGAGCATTTATTATCCTCCAGGCACTTTGTATTTATTATCACATTTAATCCTAAAGTCTTCCTGATAAGGTAGATATTATTATCATCCCCATCTAATAGATTTTGAAATGAAGGAAAAAGAATTAGCCAAGGTAAGTGATGGCAACAGGGTTCAAACTGAGATCTGTGAAGACTCCAGAGTTTTTGCTCTCAAACCCCATGAAGTCCAAAACCTTCCATTCTACAGATGGGAAATGATAGCTTGGGCAGGGCGGGGTGGGGGTAGAGTAGAGAGGAGCACTGGGAGGTATAAGCATCCTGTTCAGGTCACGTGACCAGTGAGCAGTCAAGTGAATGACTACCCCTCTAGTGCAGCAAGCAGCTCACAGAGCTTTTCTCTGTCTTCCACAGGAATCAAATATTGACAAATCATCTTGTAACTTGAGTTTAATAGGAAAAAGTGTGTGTCTTTTTGCAAAAAGAGCAAAATGGAGACTTTTCTCATTGTGATTTGTCACATTTGTCTGGCATCATTGGGGGGTTAAAAAAATCGTAGTTATAGCATGAAGAGTGCCTTACAGTTTATAAAACACTTTCAAATACTTTCTCTTACATGATCCTTGCAACAACTCTTGAAGCAGGAAGATATGATTATCCCCCTTCACAGAGGGAGAAAGTTTAAGGTCCCAAAAGGGTACATTACTTGCCCAAGGTCTCATAGATCAGTAATTGGCAGAGGCAGAATCAAAACCTGGACCCTTAGGGACTTCCCTAGTGGCGCAGTAGTTAAGAATCCACCTGTTAATGCAGGAGACATGGGTTCGAGCCCTGGTCCGGGAAGATCCCACATGCCGTGGAGCAACTAAGCCCGTGCGCCACAACTACTGAAGCCCGTGTGCCTAGAGCCCGTGCTCCTCAACAAGAGAAGCCACCGCAATGAGAAGCCCATGCACCGCAACGAATGGTAGCCCCTGCTCACTGCAACTAGAGAAAGCCTGCGTGCAGCAACGAAGACCCAATGCAGCCAAAAAAAAAAGAAAAAAACCTGGACCCTGTCCCTTGCAAGGAAACTTGCTGGCTATGAGGGCCTGATGTCTAAGGACAGGGACTTTTCTCTTGAATTTTAGACTCATATTTTCAAGTTTAAACAACTTAAGATTTTGATTGGCTGAGGTGTTTTTGTGGTTTTTTTTTGGCTGAGATTTTTTTCACTGAATGAATCGATTTTGTGAGAGGTGACATCTTTTTAATCTCAAGTCTGCCCATCCTTCATCTTTTATGCCTCCAAGGCGAATCTGATGTTTTTGCTTAATAAAGGTGCTTTGCAGTTTTTGCTGAGTTTATTCCTTTACAAATTGCCTTGATAGCTAATTTGAATAACATCTTTGGTTCTGTTATGCTTTTCTTCTAATTGCTTTATAATGCATTATTTTTATTTCCAGTTAGTAACTTGATACTTGGTTGAACATTCCTGTTTTTTTCCAAGAGCTCTTCAGTTTCCAGGATAAAATTATACCATCTGCAAATATTTTTAAAAAATAAAACCTGCTCTCCTGATTCCACCATGAGTGCTCCTTTTACCACATGACACGCCATTTTTCCACAACTCTGCATTTTCCAGATGACTAAATGGCTCCTTTAAGTGCCAAAATATTTAGAAATATAACTGCCTGAGCTGAAAATCTTTCTCAAATGAATTACAATGGGTAGCAAACAGCTGTGGTTTTGCCTGCAAAACACATTTCTCCCCCATCTTTTGGTAGCAGCCCCGTTTCTTTTGAGGAGCTGCCCCTTCCCCACTCCCATGAGATCCCAGCAAGACAATATGTTCCAATCACAAACCCCTAAAGAGGCCTTGGTTCCACCACAGGCTGACCCAACTGACTCTTCCAAGAATTTGTGTCTTGAGAGAAGGAACACTTGGCCAGAAGGATGTTGCAGCTGAGTCCTGCAGAAGGCAGACCCTAAGGAGATGTCCATGAGTTTTTGCCTAGGGATGCCCTGATTTCTGATTCTGCCCAGACTTTCTCCACCAAAGCCTGGTTAAGTGCTCCTTTGATGCCAGGAGCTACTCAATATCCTTCCAATACATTCTCTTTGTTTGTTTAGGTTTGTTTTTGTTGCAAATGATACAGATATCAGTGCCCAAAAGTTGATTGCAGACAATACATCTTGTTATGGATTGCATTGTGTCTCCCCCCCAAAAAAGATATGTTGAAGTCCTAACCCCTAATACTTCTGAATGTGACCTTATTTGTAAATAGGATCTTCACAAAGATAATCAAGTTAAAAGGAGGTCATTAGGGTGAACCCTAACCCAATATGATTAGTGTCCTTAAAAAGAAGAAATTTAGGGGCTTCCCTGGTGGCGCAGTGGTTGCGCGTCCGCCTGCCGATGCAGGGGAATGGGGTTCGCGCCCTGGTCTGGGAGGGTCCCACATGCCGCGGAGCGGCTGGGCCCGTGAGCCATGGCCGCTGAGCCTGCGCGTCCGGAGCCTGTGCTCCGCAACGGGAGAGGCCACAACAGAGGGAGGCCCGCATACCACAAAAAAAAAAAAAAAAAAAAAAGAAGAAATTTGGACACAGAGACAGATATATACAAAGGGAGGACAATGTGGAGACACACAGGGAGAAAGCCATATTAAGATGGAGAATTGGAATCACACATCCACAAGCCTGGAATGCAAGAAATGTCTGGAAGCAACCAGAAGCTAGAAAAGAAACATGGAGAACAGTTCATTCCCTAGAGAGTTCAGAGAGACCATGGCCCTGCTGACACCTTAATTTCAGAGTTCTTGCTTCCAGAATGTGAGACAATAAATTTCTGCTGTGTTAAGCCACCCAGTTTGTGGTACTTTGTTATGGCAGCCCTAGGAAGATAATACAGACCCTCAAGGAAATGTGGGCCATTGGAATGATGTATGGAAGAGATTGCTAGATGTTCACCAAAACCCCTCTCCCCTTTTTTGCCTATGAGTGAACTTGTAGCCAGTGATGAAAGAAAATTTGTACTTTATGGCAAGACAAGAAAAAATTAAACATAACATTTTTCTCTGCTTGTTTGAGCCTCGTCCCTCCCCTTGAGAGTGTATTGTGCATCTGTATTAACCAGACCTCCTTAGGAAATAATCTTCTTTCTTAATTTTGTAAGGGGTCGTGTTGACCCACTACTCATTTTGTACATGCAGATCTGGATTGTGTAAACTGTTAATACATCATTTGACGTATGACCCTTTGTCTCAAAATCTTAAATAACTGTGCTTTGACCTCTAACAAGTGGAACAGTTCTCAGCACTTTCTGAAAGACTGTCTCCCAGGTTATAATCCTCAGGTTGGCTCAAATACAACTTTCCATTTCTTTCTTAGATAAACCATTGATTAATTTTTTCATCAACGTACGAATGGTGTAGTCAGCAGGATATCAGAGATACCCACCAGAGGACACCTGGAGTCTACCCTGAACCAGCACTTGGTACCAGCAGAGGCCCACTGAGCCCCACCAGCTTCTCGGTACTCCTCAGGTATTCCAGTGAGTTCTCCTGATATCTGGATTTCATTGCTTTTAAGTGATGATCCTAAAAATTTTATTTTTTAAAAAATATTTATTTATTTATTTATGTAATTATTTTGGCTGCACCAGGTCTTAGTTGTAGCACCCGGGATCTTTGTTGCAGCTTGTGGGATCTTTAGTTGTGGCATGGAGACTCCTTAGTTGCAGCATGCATGCAGGATCTAGTTCCCCGACCAGCGATCAAACCTGGGCCCCCTGCATTGGGATCGCGGAGTCTTACCCACTGGACCACCAGGGAAGTCCCTGATGATCCTAAAAATTTTATTTGAGCTGTTTTTACTTAAGACTCAGAGTCTTAAAGGGCACCAGTGCATTTCCTAGGCAGGGACCTGGAGGGATATGGGCAGGAGGCCCAGGGAAACATGGGTGGCTGGGTTTTTGTTAAATTTGGTTTAAATGGAAAAAACCAAGTGGATATGCGGTCTGAATAAAACTTTTGCTAGTGAATGACAGATTGAATTATTCAACTCCAAAAAGCAAGGGACAGTTGCTCCTTCTGGCCACAAGGTGTCCTCAGGCAACTGAGGACCTAGTGGAAGTATCTGAGGATTAATCCTTGTGACGTGTAGCGGTTCTACAGGGAAACCCCACTACAGCCATTAAGTAAATAGTGCTCTTCTGGAGATGCACGAGATAAGGACGGATCATACAGTGCTCTGAGTACCTATGGTGGTTTTACACTGTCAGAGGGAAAAATCGAGAAATGTAAAAGAGTTGAATGTACTCAAGGGTAACACCTTGGGGAGCTAGATCCAGAAGCAGCACATATTTGATCCACCACACTGTCCTCAGAAAGTTGTTCGTGGGTTCAATCCCTGGTCGGGGAACTAAGATCCCACAGGCTGTACGGTGGGGCAAAAAAAAAAAAATTGTTCAGATCATATCTCATATCTGAATTAGACTACCAAATTAATAATGGGAAATTGTGCCTCAGAGGCCAAACACCTCCCCAGTGGAGAGTCACCTATGGGAATACCAGCAGGGTTTATGTATGCTTGCAAGTGCTTACTTAATTGGAAATTAAAGGAAATCCTGCCCTGAAATGGCAAAGATGATGGGACTCTTTTCTGACATTGCAAAACCGATTTTTGTGTGTGCAAGTAAAGCCAGCAGAAGGTAAGTTCTAACCATATCAGTCATTCTCCTGGAGCCCAGCCTGCAGGGTCTATTGGAAATAAGAGTGGCAAGAGTTTTTCTCTTTTCTAAAATTATATTAGCAGGAGAAAATATTTGTAGGGCTAGCTCCTTGGATCCTTAGACTTGGAAAGAGTTCTAAAGAGAGCTCTCATCTTAAAATATTGACCTATTTTAATTGGTATGTAGAAGCCCCAGAAGGCTTCAAAATTCCAAAACAGCCTCATTGAAGGATTGGTTGTAGAAGGCTAATGAAAGATTAATGATGTAAAAGGTACCTAAAACAAACAAACAGACAAATAAACAACAACAAAAACCCCTTAAGACTGATGTAATTACTGCTCCCCTCTATCATCCTTTATTTGAGTACTCACTGTAGTAATCCTCTGTCTGAATTGCCTTTCCACTCTGAAGACACTATTAAGTGGTTACTTTTAGAAATGGAACTGCGTGAGGCTCTAAGGGAGCCTCTTCAGATCAAAGGCTGAACTGAGGGCCACAGTTAAAGAATTTCTTAAGCCCAGGGGGGATCCTTAAAAGTTTTTGTAAATGAATAATCAAGATGGCAGGCCACCTGTCTGACTAAACTGACCATAACTGATATTCAGAGCCTGATAGGAATTTTTTTTTTTTTTTTGCCTTCTTCTTTAAGCTAAATGAGGGAAAGAAAAACATTCCAACATAGGTGTATGGGTATGTCACTCCTTGGATATCATTGAGGTGGCCATCCAGTTCTTTGAGGAATTAAAAATAGTTGTCCCTGTTTTACAAATCTAGTCTTTACAGGACCAGAGGTGTGGCTCCAGAAACAATTCAAAGCCCACCGATAGATTTTACACTCTCCAAACCTCCCCTATTCATCTTAAAAGACTTGTAAGTAAAACATTCTGGCCTTAAGGGAACAAAGTCCTCCTAGGAGGAACTGGCATTTCTCTTCTTATGCCTTTGAGATATAAATGTTCTACCTGGTCTTCTCCGGAAACTCTCATCTAGGCCATCTTTCTAAATTGCAAATTTCAGGAAGGTAACTTTTATCTAAAGAAAAAACAAAAGGGGGTAGGTAATTTGGAACTTGACTTGTCAAGGTCAAATACAAATCTTAAGTGTCTTCTCCATAAATAATAATAGAGTTTAGTCATATAAACAGGTGACCTCGATTTGTTCCATCTGCCAGAAACACAATTTGAATCCAACTTCTCTTGTAACAGATGGCGTTTGTATTATTGTACCTGATTCATGGCTAAAATTTGAGAATGGGAACTATGGAGTCTCTGTATCTGTTTGCATGTTTGTATGTATCTATATACATGTGTTCTAGAATTGTTGTATTGCTGAAATCAATTGTAAAAGAACTCTATTTAATTGACTTAAAGGAAATTAAGCACTTATATAAATATTTAGAAATATAAAAGAAACTAACATGAATGAATTTCAGGATCACATGATATAGGATTAATTTTTAATGAATTAAAACAAGTTTAAGTTTATTGGTTTAATGAATACAGTCATATCTTTTGGGTCATCAACATTAAATATATTTTTATTGTACCTAGGTTTACTAGAAGTCAAATACAATCTTATTATTCCTGTTAAAATTTGTCAGCATGAAAAAAAATTGATATGGTCAAACTTTAAAAAAAAATTTTATTTTATATTGGAGTATAGTTGATTTACAATGTTGTGTTCATTTCAGGTGTACAGCAAAGTGATTTAGCGATATGGTCAAACTTTTAAGTAAATTAAATGTAAATGAGATAAGAATTTTTAGGTGAACTCTTTAGAAATAATTATGTTTTAGGACTGTTTACTTTAAAATAGTTTCTCCATATTTTGGTAACTTGAAACTGCTAAATTAAGTTAAATGACAGGAATTGACTGAATATCCAGATCATTTCCAAACAAGATACTGGGAGATTAATTGCTAAACAATTAACTAAAGTCTAAGTTTACCTACTTTTGCCTTTTTATTAGAGAAAAACTAAAGATGTTTGGGTATATTGTTCATGTCTTAAAACTGAGGTTTTAAGGTTATGAATTCTGATTAAATATGTAATTAAAATATATAAAAATATGTACTAAATATTAATAAGGAAAACATCTTGGTATGCAAGGAAAAAGAAGATATAAAGGATGGAAATGTGTTTTGTTAAGCGAAAAGGAAGTAATTTTGTCCAAAAGCTGGTTATTTCTAAATGGGAAAGAAAATAAAAGACAAATTAATATGGATATAGGAAGTTATAGCAGGTTTGTGAGGGGAAAAAAAGAATCTTTAGAAAGGAATTCTATGTGTGGTCAGGACTAAGAGTAGAATAAATTTAACTGAGTAAATGAATTTTAATATTAAAGGCAAAGTGGTGCAAAACCTGAATTTGGTTTTCTCTCTGTTAAGAGAACAAAGTTTTCTTAGACTATTACTGCTTTTGATAACAGATTGTACATTTTCTTTACCTTTTAAGTAATCTGTTGTAACTTTCTGTATTTGCTTTTGAAATCTTTTTATCGCCACTTTAATTAAATGAGTAAGTATTATTTCCAAGTGCCGTATGATTCTATTTGACCCCAAGTGTTTAAAACTTTTTTGATATTTTTGACAAACTTAACCAAATATCAAATTCTAATTGAAGTTCTTTTGATCTCTAGCTAACTGTGGGATGCTTCAGAGAGGGCCCTGGAAGCATCTCAGAGAAAGAAATATTAAACTAATTAGGTTTATTTGGTATGTTAAATTACATGGAAAGCATTCTCAAATGAGTGGTAATAAACCTTCTTAGGTTATATTGTACGAGTAAATGTCATTAATATTAATGTCTAGAAATAATTTAAAATTTCTAAAAGTTGAATATGTCCTGATAAAACGTTATCAATCATAATTCTAGTTATTATCTTAAAATGTTGTATGTCACAGCAGTAACCACATTTCTTTGTCAACTGCATTGTAATCAGATCTTTGACCATGATTTTAAGTCTTTTGTCATCTATAAACAGTTATTGTTTGATGCTTTTGCAAAAAATGCTCCATCTTCAAGAAGATTCACAAAAAGGACTTTTTGACAAGTACAGATGTCTGATACCTTTCAGATAATACTGCTGAATTGGGTAATAAATTAAAGAATTCTAATGGAAACCCTGATGGCTTCATAAAACTATTAACAGAGGATTAAAATCAAGGATTGGTGACATAGGACTGAGTGGTGAACTAGTGAATATGGTTATACTTTTTATGGTTTTTGTCTGAAATATTATTGGCTTTTCTTTTCTTTTTTTTGGCTGTGCCACACCGGCTTGCAGTATCTTAGTTCCCTGACCAGGGACAGAACGTGGGTCAGGGAAGTGAAAGCAAGGAGTCCTAACCACTGGACCACCGGGGAATTCCCATTACTGGCTTTTAATCTGTTTTCCAAGTAATTCTCTGCAACACCAGCTGAGTGTTCTACAATTTAACTCAATTCTGACACTATCTACCTGGAGATAATGCCAGATACCACAGGTTAAGGGCTCAGTCCCACAAGACTGCTTTCACCCTACTTCAGATGCCAATCACAATTACTAGGTCTCCAGGTTTCCCACAGTCCTGTCCGACTTGGCTACAAATCAGAGGTTCCTATGAACCCCTCCTAGGGTTTGAGTAATTTGCTAGAGGGGCTCACAGTACTCAGGGAAACACATTTACCACTCTATTAAAGGATAGATAAAGAATACCACTGAACAGCCAGATGAAGAGATACATAGGGTGAGGTCTGGGAGGGTCCTGAGCCCAGGAACTTCTGTCCACGTGGAGTTGGGGTACACCACCTTTCTGGTAGATGTGTTCACCTATCCGGAAGTTTCCCAAACTCTGGGGATTTTTATGGAGGCTTCATCCTGTAGGCATGATTGATCATTAACTCCATTTTTAGCCCTTCTCCCTACTCAAGAGAATGAGAGGCAGGGCTGAAAATTCCAATCTTCTAATCATGGCTTGGTCTTGTATTGACCAACCCTCATCCAGGAGCCACCCAGGAGCCCACCCAGAGTTGCCTTGTTAGAACGAAACATTCCTAACACCCAGAAAATTACCTGCCTCTCTCATATTCATACTGGTTTCCCCAGAACTGCACTGGTGCCCAGCATGCATAAATGCCAAATAAACATTGTTGAATGAATTAATTGGAGAGTCCAAGAAATCTGAGTTCTCAGAGAAAAAAGAATGGAAAGAAAACACACATTTTAAAAATTGGCTAATGGGACTTCCCTGGTGATCCAGTGGTTAAGACTCTGTGCTCTCAGTGCAGGGGGCCCGTGGTTCAATCTCTGGTCAGGAAACTTAAGATCCCGCATGCCCATCGGCACGGTCAAAAAAAAAAAAAATTGGCTAATAAAATTGGCTAATAAGTGTCAGGCAGACCACATTCATCATCTTGTTAATTCCTCAAAGACATTCTAAGCTGTGGGTATCATTAGCCCCACTTCATAAATGAGGAGATAAGGATTTGAGCTGTTACACAGCTTGTCAACGGACTGGCAAACGCCAGCAGATGCAGTATTCAAATCCGGTGTGGTTAGTTTCAAAGGCTGTTCACTGAGGAAAAGTGACTGATTGCTGCCGCCGCGGCCCCCTTCATACCTGCACGTGTGTCTGAGATTTTCCACACAGATTTTGGCTGCATCACTGGAAATCAGAAAGATCATGATGACAGCCATGACAACCAACCACCATGCCTACATTGATGAAAAATGCTTTTGAGTAAAAGCCACATTCACAGGCATTATCTTTTTTAATCCAGTAATTGATCTAACAATTGGTGAATGCCTAAGTAATTTCTGATATGTGTTTTTTGTTTGTTTGTTTAATTTTTATTTATTTATTTATTTTTGGCTGTGTTGGGTCTTCGTTTCTGTGCGAGCGCTTTCTCCAGTTGCGGAGAGCGGGGGCTACTCTTCATCGCGGTGCGCTGGCCTCTCACTATCCTGGCCTCTCTTGCTGCGGAGCACAGGCTCAGTAGTTGTGGCTCACAGGCCTAGTTGCTCCGCATGTGGGATCTTCCCAGACCAGGGCTCGAACCCGTGTCCCCTGCATTGGCAGGCAGATTCTCAACCACTGAGCCACCAGGGAAGCCCCCTGATATGTGTTTTTGTTTGTTTGTTTAAAAGGGTTGGATCTTCTGTAAATTCTCCTTTTGTCTTTCAAACTCATTTGTAGTAGTTTGTTGTTGTTGCCAGTAGACGGTTTAGTCAAATTTGTCAAACTTGTTAAACTCATCTTTATGATTTGTCTTATAAATTGCAGAACTAATTTACTCATATTTTTCTTATAATCTATTTTTTAAAATCAATTTCTTTACATTTAAGTGTTTGGTACATTGGTGATGAGGTGGGAATTCAATTTTCTTTTTTAGTGGCCTAGCTAATTATCTGTTCATCTCCATTGATTGACTAATCCAAAGGAAAGCTTACTTCTGATGGGTCCCCATCACCCCACTGGTATTCAGACTAAAAGCAACACTAGTGGCAGGGAGGCTCATTGGAAAGACTCTATTTATTCCGGAAAGGAGTCAGAACCTTGAGGAGAGTTCCAGGTCTACCCTTAGCTCACAGGATGGCCTTAGACAGGTCCCTTTCCCTCTAGGCTCCTTCTTCTAAGTTTACAGCTCTACCATGGGGGGTGGGGGACGGCAGGGGGGAAGTGGGGCAAGGTGATCTCTGGCACTGATAATTGTCCTTCTAAAAGCGTTCTGAAGAATTCTTGAAATAAAAAGAAATGTAAATTTAAATAACACCAAGAGGGAACCTGTTGTTTGTTCTCGCTCCCCCCTACCTCAGCAGGGGCCCCAATAAAGCCTTACCCGGAAAAAAAAAAACCAAACAAACACCAAGAGGGACTTCCCTGGTGGTCCAGTGGTTAAGAATCCACCTTCCAATGCAGGTGACGTGGGTTCGATCCCTGATCGGGGAACTAAGATCCCACCTACCACGGGGCAACTAAGCACGCGCGCCACAACTACTGAGCTTGCGAGCCTCAACGAGAGAGCCCGCGTGCCACAACTAGAGAGAGAAAACCCGCACGCCACAGCTAGAGAGAAGCCCGTGTGCCACAAGGAAAGATCCCACATGCCTCAGCGAAGATCCTGTGTGCCACAACTGAGACCCGATGCAGCCAAAAATAAAAATAAATAAATGACACCAAGAAACTTTTTTTCACCTATCAGGCTGGCAAATATTGAAAAGGTTGATAATACTTATTGTTGGCAAAAATGTAGGGAAATAAATTCTCTTAAGCTGGCTGCTGATGGCAATATAAATTGATTCTGCTTTTTGAAGGGCAATTCGGTCACAACCATCAAAGGTAAAATGCACACATTTTTGGACCCAGCCGTTCCACTTTGAGGAATTCTGAGATGTGAAGAATGATATAATATCTTTGATGTAATGATAAAATAATATTGACGGTAACGTTTATCATAGAAAAAACTGGAAACAACCCAAATGTCCAACAATCAAAAGTTGGATATATACAACGTACTAGTCAGGGGTTTGAATTCCTAGCTTCCCACCTCCTACGTGACATCGGGCAAGTTACTTAACCGCTTTGTATCCGAGTTTTCTCATCGGTAAAAATGGAATGATAACAGGGTCTACCTCACAGGCTTGCTGTGAGGATTAAATAAGATAATACTCATAAAGTATTGTACCTACAACAGTTCCTGGCACACAGTAGCAACCCTCATAATATGAGCTGTTATAACCACAGTATACGTTCAGATGAAAAACTGTGAAAGTTTATGGTCTGTCCTTTCAATGGAGTGTTGGGTGTTATTGCTGGGAGTTCCCTGATTCTATAGGGGCCTGAGTCTTTCACTGTCTTGGACTAGGCTATTTCACAACCCTGTAAATTATAGAAAACTGATAATAATGCAAATTGTTCTGGCTCATAGAAATGCAAATTGATTTTGCCCTGTAAATGTGTAAATTAAGAGATAATTCAAAACATCACGCTATTGCCCTAAAAATAATATAACCAACTTTGCATCATTAGCGAATTTATTTCTACATTACTGATTGCCTATATACACATTAGCTATATCCCATATATAATACCATACTATATAATATATGGTATTTATACTATATATTAATACATATACTAATTAATATATATTTAATCTATATATTAAAACCACTTCAAAGGAGAATCTGATTAGCATATATATGTGTGTGTATATATGTACGTTCCTTCATTAATTACTGAGTTAAATAAAAATCTTTGACAAGTGTTCATTTTATATTTACATGAGAGTCACAATTTTACCTTTAAAAATTATAACAGTATTTCTAGTATGATCTTATTTTCATTATAAAGATATATAGGTATATATATATATATATAGGTATATATGTTAGAGAAAGCCTAGAAGGACGAACACAAAAATGTTTATGAAGGATGTCTCAGGCAGGGTTAGGTAGAGAACATTTCAGTTGACTTTTACTCTCTTCTTTATATACTACTATATTGTCCAAACATTTTTATGCTGAACATCTGTTTTATGGAAAGTTAAAAAAAACAAAAAACAACCACAACCTATTTTCCTTTTTAAGAGACAAAACTGAAAACTCTCCTGCTGGAACCAGTGATTTGGGATGGGAGGAGAGAGTGCTTATGAGGGGTCAAGTGTAAACAGCTTCCTTACTCTACAGGGCTTTGAGGTTGGCTATTTAGGTAAGGAGACCCCAGGAAGCGGGGAGGCCAGCTTAATTCCCAGAAGACCTATTCTTCCTGACATAGGGCACTAAGGCACAAAATGATCCAAAGTTATCAAGTGGCTCATCTGGGGGTGGTCAAAGCTGAGAGTTGGGGGCTTCCCTGGTGGCACAGTGGTTAAGAATCCTCCTGCCAATGCAGGGGACACGGGTTCAAGCCCTGGTCTGGGAAGATCCCACATGCCGCGGAGCAACTAAGCCCGTGCGCCGCAACTACTGAGCCTGCGCTCTAGAGCCCACGAGCCACAACTACTGAGTCCACATGCCACAACTACTAAAGCCCGCGTGCCTAGAGCCCGTGCTCCACAACAAGAGAAGCCACCGCAATGAGAAGCCCGCGCACTGCAACGAAGACCCAGTGCAGCCATAAATATAAATTTATTTTTTTTTTAAAGCTGAGAGTTGGACCTGAGCTCTGGCTCTTTCAGCCTCTTTGATCTTGAGCTGGTCAATTAATTCAGCCTCAGGCCATCACCCATAGAAGGTCAGCTCAGGAAAAGACTCACCTAATCGGATCCCTTCTTTCTATCCATGGGAAAACTGAGGCCTGGAGATGGGAGGGAACCCACAGAGGTCACCCAGCAAATTAGGGGTCACCCTAGCACTAGAACCCAGAAATCCAGAGTCCTGTCCCGAAGCACTTTTACCTCCCCAGTAATATTGGGCTGTGTGAAGGGCCTCAAGCGGCAAGTCAAAAAGATTGGCTCGAGAGAAAAAGGCATGTTTGAACAGAACACGCCAGGGCCGAGGTCAGAGCTGTGTTTAGGAAGAATTTTCACTCAGAGCAGAGAGGAGCAAAACCGCCCTGGGTCTGGGAACTGGGCCGGGAAAGGGGTCTATTTCAGGACCTAATGCTCTACCAGGCCTTTAACAGACTGCCATTGCCATTTAATTGCATTGGAGGGGAAAACTGGCTGCTCTTTTTTGTTTGAGGAAAAACAGTGTCAGGGGACTTTTGTTATGCAAACAGAGCTGGAAATCCTCCTCAAAATGGAGCAGACACTAAGGCAGCATAAAGGGAAGGCTGCACTCCAGGTGTGTCTGGAATATTATGATGTTAACTGGCTTTTCTTGGGGCTGGAGCTGGGCTGGGTAGAGGGTCCTCTTCTCGGGGTCCCTGCCAGAAACGGAAGAGAAAGGCGGCCCCTTGGGACTGAAAAGGCGAGGCCGGTCTTAAGTTCCTCCTTATTAAGTGCGCTGTTCCCCAGCCTTGAGGCCGCAAATCTCACAATTTTTGCCGTTTCCATGAACTAACCACACTATGGTTAACTTAATATTTTTCTGTAAATCTACTCACTTTTAATAATTTAAATATATATTTAAAGAGCATTTATATCCCTACCTCAGTGAGAAATCAATATTATTTTCCTAAAAATAAATACAAGGAAAGCAAAACAGTGTCAGAAAATTCCAGCTAGATACTGTTGCCCAAGCTCTGTTATAAAGGGAGATTGGCACGTGTTAGAGAACTTTTAGAAGGATATTAGAAGCAACCCGAGGCTTTCCTCGATTTAATCAGAAGGAATGAAAGGTAAGTGAAAATAGAATAACTATCTCACTACGTGGTTCAATTACTCAATGCCTTTGTGCGAAACGGCATAAATGTGCTATGGTTCTACCAGTGATCCCTGCCAAACTTTGGAGAATGCTTTGGGCCCTGCTCCCCAACCCATTAGCTGAATAACCTTGGGAAAGTTCCTCAACCTCTCTGAACCTCGGAGTCCTCATTTACAAAAGGGGGTATACTGACGGAACCTACCCTTAGGCTCCTCTGAGAGGTAATAATGGTGATAAAGATGAGGATGATAGTGATGCTATTAGGAAGGCTTTGGTCAAAGTCTTTAAGCTGAACCTTCAGGTATTAGGTGTACTGTGGGGAACTGAAGGAAGAGTCTGGGTCTTTACTTGAGTTAAGAGGGGGAGAGAGACAGCAGAAGGCTGCATGGTCCACAGACGTTAGCGTCCACCAGGGTGGATTTGTGGAAAACGGAAGCATTCCCTGGAAGGAAGTGAAACTGAATAAAGATATTGGACTTCCACGGTCATGCAGGATGCATGCTCAGATAGGACTGGTTGAGCATTAAAGTGAAAGGTGACCTGTAAATGACAGACCTGGTGTGCAATAAACAACCTACCTCATCCAGCAGTACTGCCATGAAGCAATAGAGATCCGTAAACTTCCACCATCCCCACAAAGAGATGCACTCACACAACTTTCAGAAATTGTGCTCACAAGAGATAAATGACAGCTCTTTCTGTTATTTCTGGCAGCCATCTTACCAGACTGTGCCTAAAGAATTTTGTGGAATATACTTTGCTTCATGGGCAGATAACCAAAAGTTATTTTAAAAAATCGTTTCAATCTTATTAGTGGGGAATTTTTTTTATTGGAAAAGTTTTTCAGAAAACTTTAAAAAGTGTAATTGAGTGATCTGAACCTGTCATTCTAGTCCTATAAACTCTAACCGAGGTATCTTGATGGTTATATGTGGTATTGTGGGCCCGAGGAAATGAGTATTACAATTACTGTTTTCCATTTTATATGCAAGGAAAATGAGACTATAATATCAGATGCCTGCCAGAACACTCAGAGCAGACCTATTCTCCATGCCTTCATTCTTTCCATATTTCAACAAATGTTCCGAACATGCTTAACCATAGCTAAGCTCTGGGTCTGGGCGGGTGCGGGGTAGCTATATGTACATTAAAAAAAAAAAAAGGGGGGCTTCCCTGGTGGCGCAGTGGTTGAGAGTCTGCCTGCCGATGCAGGGGACATGGGTTCGTGCCCCAGTCCAGGAAGATCCCACATGCCATGGAGCGGCTGGGCCCATGAGCCATGGCCACTGAGCCTGTGCGTCCAGAGCCTGTGCTTGGCAACGGGAGAGGCCACAGCAGTGAGAGGCCCGTGTACCACACACACACACACACAAAAAAATAAATAAATAAATAAAAATAAAAAAAATAAGATGAAGCTTTGCGTAACAATGTGGACAATATGATCTTATTTACGTGAAAGAAAAAAACAGCAAAGCTATATCTTTATGTACGTGCACCCATATTTATTAAAGCTTACAAACAGATCTGGTAGCAGTGTTCACAGTTGCATGGAGTGGGTAGGGAGGGGAGGACTTTAGCTTTACCTGTATTGTTTGAGAGAATAATAATAAATTTCTATATTCTTTAGGTTTTTAATATTTTAAATAAATGTTACAGGCTGAATTGTATCTCCCACAAATTCATATGTTGAAGTCCTAACCCCCAGTATCTCAGAGAGTGACTATATTTGGAAATAGAGTCTTTAAAGAGGTAATTAAGTTAAAATGAGGTCATGAGGGTGGGCCTTAATCCAACATGACTGGTATCATTATAGGAAGAGGAAACTGAGGACACAGACAGACACTGAGAGAAGACCATGTGAAGACATACATCTACAAGCCAAGGAGAGAGTCCTCAGAAGAAATCAACCCTTGATTTCAGACTTCTAGCCTCTAGAATTTTGAGAAAATTAATTTCTGTTGTTTAAGCTACCAGGTCTGTGACATTTGTTATGAAAGATGTTAAAGAAAAAAAAATTCAATGATACTTGTTGAAGATAGAAAGGCAGACTTTATTCAGGACCATACTGATAGGTATAGGGACTGCAAAGGGATTTTACAATGTGAGAGAGAGATGGGGCTAAACTCCAAATACAGCATGGGCAAGTGGGAATTTGTAGCCAGGGAGCAGGGTGGGGTCAGTGGGTGGAAAATTACTGGGAGGAAACATCAGGGGTAAGAAGAATTCTGGCTAAATCAACCTAATAGGATTTTTTGCTGAAGGCAGGCCAGGATAATCAGACATCATTTGAGAGATGGTAGGGGATAAGGAACCTGATCAGATATCAAGGGTCAGGGGTTTGGGTTAAACTGACTTAGCAGCGTTCTTGCTAAAACTAGATTTTACATGGAAGTGCAGAGATGTGCCTAGGAGAAGGTTCATCAGGCTGACTACAGTGTGCTCAAGCAAAGAATCTTTGACACAGCCCTGGTAAACTAATACAACAACCAAGGTGATGTTTCTGACTTCTGGGAGCTCTTAACTTAGTGGGAGAAGCAGTTAATAGTACAACCTCACCATGATACCAGGAAAAGTGGGAGAAGTGCTGCAAAATGCAGAAGCAAGATACTATGGAACTGGGGGTGGGAGACACTGTTATGCCTGGCAGCTTTCATGGAGGAAGTGGCCTTTGAGCTGGGCCTTGAATGATAAGTAGCAGAGAAAATGGGGGGGATGGGGGGGATGGGGGTGCGTGGGGGGAGGGGAGGGGAGGAGACAAGGACTGTTCCTGGAGGAAACACAGAAGCTGGCAGTGAAGGTCTGTTTTGGGTCAGACCAGGGAGATACACGTCAGCACAGGCTTCACCAGGGGATGCGGGGGAGATGTACCTAGAAGTGTTCATTGAAGTATCCACTTGTCAGCTATTGCTGACAGCTATTGGCCATCATGGAAAGAGTTAACATCATCGTATTTGCTTAGTAGAAAGACCACCCTGACGTCCATGAGGCCAGGATTGAAGAGTGATGGCCCAAGGGACTTGCATGTCCACAGAAATATTTTATTTGACTCATCTAGCTATTTTTTTTTTTTTTTTTTTTTTTTTTTTTTTTTTTTTTGCGGTACGCGGGCCTCTCACTGTTGTGGCCTCTCCCGTTGCAGAGCACAGGCTCTGGACGCGCAGGCTCAGCGGCCATGGCTCACGGGCCCAGCCGCTCCGCGGCATGTGGGATCTTCCCGGACCAGGGCACGAACCCGTGTCCCCTGCATCGGCAGGCGGACTCTCAACCACTGCGCCACCAGGGAAGCCCTCATCTAGCTATGTTTTAAAAATTAACTGTCCTAACGGTTCATAAATTATAATTTAGATACATAATTTATTTAATTAAGAATTTACTGATATAATATGAATCTAGGTAATATTGTTTATAATATATTATTTACATTAATTTTACATAAATTAATAAAATAAAACCAATATATTATAATTATGTTGATGTACTTTATATATAAATAAAATTTTTTTCCTTGATCACTTTTTTCTTTTTTATAACATCTTTATTGGAGTATAATTGCTTTACAATGGAGTGTTAGTTTCTGCTTTATAACAAAGTGAATCAGCTATACAT
>NC_041222.1:4842106-4842858 GCF_002837175.3 Physeter macrocephalus
CATAAACTTTTTTTTTTTTTTTTTTAGATTCCATATATATGTGTTAGCATACAGTATTTGTTTTTCTCTTTCTGATTTACTTCACTCTGTACGACACTCTATGTCAATCCACCTCACTACAAATAACTCAATTTCGTTTCTTTTTATGGCTGAGTAATGTTTCATTGTATATATGTGCCACATCTTCTTTATCTTCTTTATCCATTCATGTACACTTAGGTTGCTTCCATGTCCTGGCTATTGTCAACAGAGCTGCAATGAACATTGTGGTACATGACTCTTTTTCAATTATGGTTTTCTCAGGGTATATGCCCAGTAGTGGGATTGCTGGGTCGTATGGTAGTTCTATTTTTCGTTTTTTAAGTAACCTCCATATTGTTCGCCATAGTGGCTGTATCAATTTACATTCCCACCAACAGTGCAAGAGGGTTCCCTTTCCTCCACACCCTCTCCAGCATTTATTGTTTGTAGATTTTTTGATGATGGCCATTCTGACTGGTGAGGTGATACCTCATTGTAGTTTCGATTTGCATTTCTTTAATGATTAATGATGCTGAACATTCTTTCATGTGTTTGTTGGCAATCTGTGTATCTTCTTTGGAGAAATGTCTGTTTAGGTCTTCTGCCCATTTTTGGATTGGGTTGTTTTTTTAATATTGAGCTGCACGAGCTGCTTGTAAATTTTGGAGATTAATTCTTTGTCAGTTGCTTCATTTGCAAATATTTTCTCCCATTCTGAGGGTTGTCTTTTT
>NC_041222.1:4842872-4862163 GCF_002837175.3 Physeter macrocephalus
AGTACCATACTGTCTTGATTACTATAGCTTTGTAGTATAGTCTGAAGTCCGGGAGCCTGATTCCTCCAGCTCTGTTTTTCTTTCTCGAGATTGCTTTGGCTATTCGGGGTCTTTTGTGTTTCCATACAAATTGTGAAATTTTTTGTTCTAGTTCTGTGAAAAATGCCATTGGTAGCTGGATAGGGATTGCATTGAATCTGTAATATGTCAGAAGACCTCATAAAATCTCAAATTTTTTGAAAAATCTTTTAACAAGTGTTGTGGGTTGAATTGCATCCCCCCTCAAGATATGTTGAAGTCCTAACCCTTGGTGCCTGTGACTTCTACTTATTTGGAAATAGGGTCTTCGTGGATGCAATTAAGATGTAAATTAAGATGAGCTCTCAGTGGAATAGGATGGGCCCTTAGTCAAATATGACTGGTGTCCTTCTACGAGAAGGGACGCAGATACACAAGAGGGAGAATGCCATGTGGCTGGTAATGGAGGCAGAGATTGGGGTGATGCAGCTGTCAGCCAAAGGAACAGCAAGGATTGACCGCCAGAAGCCAGAGAGGCAGGGAAGGATTCGACCCAACCTCAGCCCCTTGATCTCAGATTTCTAACTTCCAACACTGTGGGAGAATACTATGGTTTTAACTACCAGCAGGTGGTACTTTGTTACAGCAGCTGTAGGAAACTAATACAACAAGGAACCTATATATCCTCCCAGCAACATTTGGCTGGAGGTAAGGAAGGGAGCCCCCTAGAGGTGAGCCACCAGCCAGGTGGCATCACTCATTCCTCCCAAGGTGCAGGCTCTGTAGCAATAGTCCAGGGGAGAAAAGAAGTCTCACCTAAGGCAGTAACAAGGGTGTGTGTGTGTGTGTGTGTGTGTGTGTGTGTGTGTGTGTGTGTAAAGCTTTGTTCTTAGAAAAAATCATTCTTTACTTCACGGACAGGGATAAAGTAATACTTATCATTATAAACTGTATTTTATATCACTACCATGAGCCAGGTCCTATGTTGAGAGTTATTTTGTGTTGTGCCATTTAGTCCTCCCTACAACGCTATGTAAAATCCCCACTCTATAGATGACAACACTGAGGCTTGGAAAGGTTACATGACCTAGACCTAGATTATAAATAAGATACAATATCTACTAGGTGCCAAGCACCTAGCTGAGCACTTTATGTCTGAGCTCATTGAATTCTCACAACACCCTATGAAGTTGGTACCATTATTATCCCTGAGTATATTTCCCCTCCCCCACTGAGACGAGGAAAACGAGGCACAAGAGGTCAAGCAACTTGATCAAGTTAGACACCAGCAAAGCTAGATGATGAATACAAGAGTTTGTGCTTTTGTCTGGATCCAAAGTCCTTTCTGGCTTATCTTTTCATTCATTTGTTCATTGATGAATGCTCTTATGTCTTATGCGTTTTTAAAAATATTTATTTATTTATTTGGCTGCATTGGGTCTTAGCTGAGGCGTGCGGGATCTTTCATTGTGGCGCACAGGCTCTTCATTGCGGCACTCAGGCTTCTCTCTAGTTGTGGCGCTCAGGATCTAGAGTGTGCGGGCTCAGTAGTCGTGGCGCACGGGCTTCAGAGCATGAGGGCTCGGTAGTTGTGCTGCACAGGCTTAGTTACCCCGTGGCATGTGGGATCTTAGTTCCCCGACCCGGGATCAAACCTGCATCCCCTGCGTTGGAAGGCAGACTCTTAACCACTGGACTACCAGGGAAGTCCCTGTCTTATGTATTTTTGAAGGAGGCAGCTGGGCTTTGGTGTAGCCTGGCCTCAGTGTCCCCATCTGTGAAACGTGGTGGGTCTGCTGGCCAATCTTGAAGGTCCCTTCTTGCTCTACAAATCAGTGATTCCCTGGCCTTGGGAATTTAGCAATTATTAATAATACAACAGCTCAGCATATTAACTCATCTGCCAATGTCTCACAAAACGACATAGTCAGGATTTTAATTCAAGTCCACCTGACTCCAAAAGCTTCTCCACTTCCTCCTGGGCCAGGAAAAGAGAAGAACCAAAAAAAGAGACTGAGGAAGTACTGCCGAACCAGGTTTGTGTGAGCTACACAAGTGGGACCAAAGGCCAGGAGTTCCAGCCGTGGAGCTGGCCTGGCATGGGCCTGTGACACCCTCTTGTGGACCGCATCCGAAATGCTCTGCTTTGCCAGCTTTTTCATTTTGATACCAGAATAGACGTAGGGATTGGGGGAAGCAGGATGTGGTTTTCCCATTAGTTTCTGAAAACCAGTGACCCCAGCTACTGTCCTAAAATGGAGACTGCTTGAAGGCATGGGTCACTTAGAGAAGCCCAGCTGCCCTGTGTTCATTTACTGATGAAACAAGTTACTTTTTGTTTCTGTATTCACATCTTGTACATGCTTGTACCAGGTATAAAGCAGTGAACCCTGCAAAAATGGCCCCTTTCCTCCTTTGCGCACAGAGTGGGGGAGGTCAGACATTAAACCTGTAAAACCCAGAATAAATATATAGGCAGGAGAGAATTCTTCTTCCTTCACGCTCCCTTTCCTCCTTAGCTTTCTCTCCAGAATCTGGAGGGGAAAAGGATCTTTGGCAAGACCAAAGAAGAGAGAGAAAGACTTTTTTTTATAAGAATAATGATTCATTAAAATGTCTATCTGCTCTCGAAACTTTCATTTGTTTCACAGATACTGTGCTCTGGGAATTCTAAAATAACTAAATCCTCATCCGTACTGAGGCACCACGGGGAAGGGAATACCCCCCTTACCCCCAGTGAAGCCCAGGAGCAGTACCCAGAACCAACCTTGAAGGCTGCAGGGGCCTCTTCCAGGAGGGAGCTGACACCTGGCAGGGAGAGCAGCGGGGTGTAAATGGGGGGTGGGGTTGGGGGTTTTGGTGGAGAAGGATTTTATATGAATGTCTAACCTTCACAACAATCCAATAAAGTCAGGGCCACCATACCTATTTTACAGATGAGGAAACTGAGGTCCAGAGAGCTTAATAAGCTTGCCCAAATCTCAGCACTAACGGCTGTAGTGTTGGAATCTAAGTTTTAGAAAAGCAATAGATTAGGAATCCAAAGTCTGATTTCTAGTCCCAGCTCTGAACACACTTGCTGAGTTGGGCAAGTCAGTTAACATTTTGGATCTCTATTTTCTCTTCTGCATAATAGGGGCTTGGTTAGAAAGGCATCCATTTTTCTGCCTGGGCAGAAAAATGGGAAGGGGGCACTGAGGAGCTCCAGTGGTCAGAAGGAGACAGGAGCCCAAGTCCAAGCAAAAACATCAGTTACTGATGAGTGAATCACTGATGTGTGAATGCCGGGTTACCTGTGATGTGTGGTCGCCTGGCAGCCTCTCCTGAGTGGATCCCACAGCTTTCTCAGTAAGAGAACACTGACTATCAGAGACCTCAGAGATTCCCTTATCCAGCTGATTTTTAAAAAGCTTTATTATCTCTCCTGTTAGACTCATACTAGTAATAAAACCCACTCATGGGAGTGCAGGACTTTACAGTTTACAAATCACATTCATATCTGTGGTCTCATTTGAATTCTTACCCCTTTTCTGTGAGGTTGACAGGACAAGCATTGCTATCTCCATTTCACAGAGGATAAAACTGAGGCTCAGAGAAGGCCCAGGGTCAGCTAATAAACAGCTGTCAGTGGCCATCTGTCCCTCTGACACTTGAGTATGTTTGGATGGGGAGGTAGTCCACTGTGGAAGAGTGGATTACTCTTCCCCTATATAACCTCCCTGGAGCACAATTATGTGCCCCAACTCTGTCATCATGAAGCCATAAGACTTGCTCTGGCCAATGAAATGTGAGAAGAAGTGATGTATGTCACTTTGGAACAGAAGGCTGAAGACCCAGCATGTTGTTCACCATGTCTCTTTTCCTTCTGCCATGAAATCTGGCAATGTTCCAGAGAGAGAGAGAGAGGAGCTCCCTCAGCTTGGGTCCTGGAGTAAAGATAACATGGAACAGGGAAGTAGTTGACCCATCATGGACATAGGGGTGAGCAAGAAATAAACCTTTGGGGTTGTACACCACTGAGATTTGGGGGTTATTTGTTACACAGCAAAACCTAGCTAATATATCTATAAAGACAGTATCCTCTCCTGGGAATAGTGATGTCAGACCCTGGATAAGTATCAGCTGGTCTATGATTGTGTGTGTGTGTGTGTGTGTGTGTGTGTGTGTGTGTGTGTGTCTGGGGTGGCAAAGTGGGTACAGGGAAGGGAAGGCTTAGCGGAGTTTGCCCTGTGTCCTATTCCAGTCTTTCAAACCAGCTACGCATACAGGGGCCTGCTTCCCATCCTTCTCCTCTCCTCTCTCTCTCCCTATTTTTATTATTTGGCACAGAACTTCGGATCTCTGTCGAATTCCATGATAGTAGATAAAGGTTTTTTTTCTTTCCCAAATTATATGGAGAAACTGCTTCAGGAGCTATTGATTGGCTCTCAGAAATAATAATTGTAGCTACTGTTTCCTGAGGATTTGCTGACTATCAGGCACTCATTAAGAGCTTTTCATGTTTTACCTCATTTTCTCTTCACAACTACCTGAGGAATTAGATCCTACTATTTCCTCATGTTAGAGGCAAGAAAATGAAGCCTTAGAGACGTTAAGAAACATTTTTTTTTTTTTGGCTGCGTTGGGTCTTCATTGCTACACGAGGGCTTTTCTCTAGTTCTGGCAAGTAGGGATTACTCTTCGTTGCAGTGCACGGGCTTCTCATTGTGGTGGCTTCTCTTGCTGCGGAGCACGGGCTCGAGGAACGTGGACTTCAGTAGTTATGGCACGTGGGCTCTAGAGCGCAGGCTCAGTAGTTGTGGCACAAAGTTGTTCCAGTCTTTGTGGCTTCAGAGTGTAAACCCAGCTTCCCTAGGCCTTTGAGCTCTAATGCTTGCCCCCTCCTAAGCAAAGGAGGGTGGTGTGGCAGAAATGGCCAGCTGCTTCTCAATTTGGGGGAGGGATTTAGGGTTCTGGCAGAGGTCTAACTGTGCATCCGATTCACACAAATGAGGAAATCAGTGAATGAGGGAAGGATAGAAGGATTGGGCATCTGTTGAATGCTTAGAATATTCCAGATATCATTCCAGGAATGATTCTTTCTGTTACACTTTCCTAGTTGATCTAAACAACCATTCTATGAGGGAAGATCTAATATCCCATTATGTCACTGAGGCTCAGAGAAGTTAACCGCTTTGACTAAGGTTATTTAGCTTATAAAAACTTATGCTAGAAATGGAGCTAGGGTCAGTGTGACTGTGAAAACCATATTCTTTCCTCCATAGCAAACCATTTACTCACTGTGCCCTTCCACCAAATATAATACAACATAATAAAATCTTGTCCTCTTGTGTTTCTGCACATCTTGTGAGCAGAGGCACTGACTATCATTTGTCCCAGACCATCTTCACAAGGATGTTTGTAGAGCAAACGGCCTTCGAAGATAAGAGTATTTCCCTCCAGAGCAAAGGACAGAAATGCTTGCTCCCCACTATAAAAGATTTGGTTTCCCTAAGCTCAGGGTTCCTGACATCCAGGAACTGATGTAAACATGCCAATGCTCATGCTGCATGTGGTGCTGTGGATAATAAAGTCCTTTGTCTCTGACCTGGAAGTCTCATGTCCTCCGCTCACATCCATGAAACCGCGTTACACTAAGTTGTTGGCTTACAACTAGGGTGAGATCTTAGTTCCTGACAGCACCTGCCATATTTGTGCCATGGAAAGAGTTACCATGTTTAATCCAGTTGTGTCACATCACCCATGCTCTTCACTTATATTATTTCAACTAAATGTATAAGGTCAACAAAGCAATAAAGAAAATTTAAATACCACTCTGCCTTCCCTTTTTCTAAATAAGTGCATGCCATGGAGGAAGCATGTGATGAAAGAGTTAAATCTGCTATTTTCTTAGTAGATCTTAGTCTTCACGTGGCTTTCATGGCATGGTCATTTTGCCATACTGAGCGTGATTCAAAGATGCACATTTTTTCACGTAGCATGGCCTCTAAATCTAAACCACCCACTTTGGATGGTCAGCCAAAGAGAAGGCTATCAGATCAAATGCTGGAGGAAAATTCAGAGATGATAAATCAGTCTCCAGTTCGAAGCTCTCCTAAGAAATTTTCAAGTACATCTTTGTTCGTTTGTTTGTTTGTTTTGGCTGCACCATGTGGCTTGTGGGATCTTAGTTCCCCAACCAGGGATTGAATCCAGGCCCTTGGCAATGAAATCACAGAGTCCTAACCACTGGACCGCCAGGGAATTCCCTCAAGTACATCTTTCACCTCATGTGATTTTTGTTGTTCTTATGGATCAACTTTAGAATGTTCCACCCTCATAAGCTATGACTCCAGACGATTATATAAGGTGGAGGGGGGATATGTTAATGGTCACAAAATTTCTTTTACAATTGAATATGGCATGTACTTATCCTTACATTTATATATCACTTTCTTCTTTAGTACCATAAATTTGAATCTAATCCTCTTCCATATCCAGAGACTAAAGAGTCCCACGGACTTAATTTTGACTTTTTAGTCTGCTAAGTGTTGAAGCACAGTATATCAACTGCCATTTCTTTTTTGATTAAACTAGTATTATTTATTTATTTATTTTTTCTTATTAGTCATCTATTTTATACACAACAGTGTATATCTGTCAATCCCAATCTCCCAATTCATTACACCACCACCCTCAACCCCCGCCGCTCTCCCCCCTTGGTGTCCATACGTTTTTTTTGTTTGTTTGTTTTGTTTTTTTGGTGGTACGCGGGCCTCTCACTGTTGTGGCCTCTCCCGTTGTGGAGCACAGGCTCCGGACACGCAGGCTCAGTGGCCATGGCTCACGGGCCCAGCCGCTCCGCGGCATGTGGGATCTTCCAGGACCGGGGCACGAACCCGTGTCCCCTGCATCGGCAGGCGGATTCTCAACCACTGCGCCACCAGGGAAGCCCCTGTCCATATGTTTTTTCTCTACTCCTGTGTCTCAATTTTTGCTCGGCTGAACCAATCTCTAAACTAGTATTTTTTATTACTGTTTGTTTTTCCTCAATTGAATTATGTATCACTGGAAGTTAATCAACTACATTTGAACATATATTAGTTTCTTCAATTAGGTAGTAGTACATGGTAATAAATACCGGAGTACAAATTGTATTAGTTCTGCTATATCTTCAATATTACCTCAGGGATTGGGACATCAATATTTTAATATCTGGTTCTGGATTGATGGCAACTCCAAAACCACTACATAAAAAAAGGGTGAGCATAGAGAGAGATAGAGGAAGAAGAATGTACAGTCCAAGATAAGTCTATGAACCAAAATTCTAAAACATATGAGGAAACTTAACAAATTTAAGCCTATAAAACCAAAAAGGAGATGAATCATTTTGGTTTAAATAAACACAATAGAGAGATCTGAAAATGAATTTAAATGTTTGGGCTCTGGAAAAAGATAAAGAATAGAAGAACATCTATTTTTACAAAAGAAATTATAAAAATATAAACAGGTGTAAATGAAACAAGAAAAAGTAGAGGCCTTCCCTGGTGGCGCAGTGGTTGACAGTCCGCCTGCCGATGCAGGGGACACGAGTTCGTGCCCCGGTCCAGGAAGATCCCACATGCCGCGGAGCGGCTGGGCCCGTGAGCCATGGCCGCTGAGCCTGCGCGTCCGGAGCCTATGCTCCGCAACGGGAGAGGCCACAACAGTGAGAGGCCCGCGTATCGCAAAAAAAAAAAAAAAAAAAAAAAAGAAAAAGAAAAAGTAGATATGAAAAAGAATCAGTACTGGAGTCATCGATCTCATGAATCTCCTCTAGGAATGGGTGACCCCTCATACATTTGCTGTATCTTCCAGCTGAGTGCCAGCTCGTGTTATTCAATCTAGGACTGTGAAGTTAAGCTGTGTGTGAGCATCGTAGGGGCAGTTTCAGTCCCCTTCCATCTAAAGCCCTCCACCATGCCATCCAAAGTCCCCTTCCATGTGGTCTTTCTCCATTAGTGTTTTCCTTTGCTGAAGAAGCAATGGGCAGAGCAGATTAGTAAGTAACAGATATCCGGGGGTTGCCAGTGTCCTCTTCCTGCAGGCACGCCCAGTCTTCACTAGAGATTCTCTGGGAGCCCTTCTCCCTTGCCTCTAAGAGGGACTACAGCCCCCCATGGAGGGAGAGGAAAGGATGGGTCTCTTTTCAGAAAACTGCATTTGCCCTCAAGGCTGGCTTCCCTCCCTTCTCTCCATTCTTTCTTTCCACTGATTAGTTGTGATGGTTTGTCTGTGGGAGAAGGGTGGGAATGTGGAATAGGTGGAGTAGTGGAGTAGGAATTGATGGAAGGGCTGGTAGAAGAACAATAATGGCTCTTCAAATGCCCTGCTGGAAGACAGCTGGTTCCAACCACTGGCAGTTCTTTAAATATAGAATGTGGGCTCCTTATGGACTTTTTGGTTCAGATTTGGGTTTCAGCAGCAGTTTCAGGACAATAGGAAAAAGCTCTCTTAATGTCCAATTACACAAGAATATATGTCTATTATCCTCTCCTTTTATAATTTAATAAATGTTGGCATACTATTTACTTTTCCATATCTTGTTTTTTTCACTTGAAGTATTTCCTAGAGATTGTTCCATATCAGGATATGTACATATGCCTCATTCTTTTTTATTGCTTCATATATTCCACAATATGTATGTACTAAAATTTATTACAACAGCTCTCTAGTGAGTTAGCCTCTAGTCTTTTGCTATTACAAACAGTGCTACAATGAATATTTTGCATATACTCTTTTCATATAAACAGCTTTTTTAAAAAAAAAACTTAACTAGAAACCCTGACAGATGTTTGTCATCCAAAGGACAGTCCATTTTAATTATGCTGCAATTAGTGTCACACAACCTCTTCCTACTTTGAAAATTCTGTGAATTATTACAAGAATTGACAATTTCTACTCTTTAATTGCACTGCTTAGCGTGTGATAGGCATTCTGCATTCACAACGTTTCTCTTCAATGCAGCTTCAAAGTGTAATGACTTTGACTCAGATTTAAGCCAATTTAGAGAACTACAATTAAGCTGCTAAATACAAATAAAGAGTGAACTACAAAGTAATGCTTAGGATGGGAGATCTGAAGTCATATGTGCTTGAATTCAAATCCCAGTACCAGTTTTTACCTATATGACTTTAGACCTGTATGACACTCAGTTTTCTCATTCATAAAATGGGGTGAATAGAGTAGTGACTTCATGGGGATGTTGTAGAGATTAAATAAGAAAATATGCATGATTCTTAGGACATTTCCTGGAACACAATAAGTGTTCAGTAAGCATTAGCTATACATAAAGGTTTCAGTTCAGGTGACAATTGTATCTATACAAACTTCCTAGCCAGACATAAGTTCATAGCTGGACAAGTAGTGTCAGTTGGTTCATAGCTTTCTCCTTTATTTGGTACAGGCAAATTTCCTGATTTCAGAGATGTTAAACTGTGACAACAAACAAACTATACTTATTGGAGTTAAAGAATATAGAAAAAAAAGAAAAGAATACAGAAATAGAAGCACAGACCTATAGGGCTGGAATGGATTACCTTATATTAGATTACCTTATACATTAGTATTACCTTATATTAGATTATCATGTAATAACCATCCCATGTATTAAATTCTCATATGCTAAGCATTTTGCATATATTATCTCATTTAATTTTCACAAGGACTCATGTGAGATAGATATTATTATTCTTATTCTGAAGAGACTGAAGATCTGACAAATCAAGTGACATGCCCAAAGATATCATTAGTAAGTTGTAGAGCAGGGATTCATTCTCAGATCTTTCTGAAAAAAAGATATTTGTAAATTCCCATACATTTTTCCAATGAAATCTCACTTGCGCATGGCAGAACCAGCTTATGAAAGGTCTTTAATGTCAAAAGCAGGCTTGAACTTCATTTTGGTGGATTGAGGCAGGGCTGTCTTATCCATTAGGTACAGCAGGCACAGTGCCTAGGGTCCACAATCCTTTTAGGGGTCTATAAAAATGTTTAAGTTCAAAATCAGAAGAGAAAAATGGACTTTTAGGTTGAAGAAAATGACTTGTTATATAACATTAATATATTTATCTGTATATTAATGCATTTGTAAAATATGAAATATATATTAAATAAATATTATCTACTACATAAATATATATATCATATATCCACAAGCCCAAAGCAAAAGTGCCCGAGGCCCATGAAAGTCAGAATGCGGCCTTGTACCGGGGTGCGCTAAACTTTCTGGGGAAGTGATATAACAGACTAAGTTGGAAGAGGGTGGTAGGTGGTGGCCAGATTCTGAAAAATGTCACAATTTCTCTCCTCCCATCAAAGTCACGCCCCAAAGGGAGGTTGTAAGGGACAGAGGTGAAACATAGGGCAGAAAGTGCCACTTCCTAGCTGCATGATTTTGGACAAGTGACTTGATCAATCTGAGCCTCAGCTTCACCATCAATAAAATGGAGATATGTACCTCCTGAGGTTGTTGGACAGGGACCTAGGTGCCGTGTTCACCGTTAGTTACGAATCGCTTAATGCATACATGTTGAATGAATTCAGTAAATGTGTGCTTAGCACAGTGGTCGGTGTAAGGTAAGCCTCCAGTAAGTGGTAGCTGCTAGCATTAAAAATAGTAAAAAGTCCCCATAGTTACAACCCTAGCGCTGCAGGACCCACACGTACCTCAGCAGGTCCTGCGGAAACCTGCGCAGGAACTTCCCACAGGAGGCGAGGACGCGCGACTGCGCTTGCGCATAAGCCCTTTCCTCCGCCCCTTCGGGCGCGAGAACCAGAGGGGCGGGTTCGGCGGCGTCGCGACGAGTCCAGAGGGGAGGACTGAGGAAGGGGCGTGGCCAGCGGGCCACGGCCACACTCTTCCGGGCTTCTCCAGCTGCGTGCGCATCCTCCTCCCCCCTTGTTTTGTGGTCCGGCCCATTGCGAGGGTGACAGGAAACCCTGTGCAGGGAGCGCCGCCATCTTGGACGTGCCCGAGGAAGACCCTGAGGGAGCCGCAGGAGCGTCGCCGCTGCCACCGCCACTACAGCGAGTGCGTCTGCAGGTTCTCGGCCTGCCCGCTGCTTGCCGGCGCCTCGGCCGACCGCCCCCGCCCCTCTCCTGCTGCGCCCGCCCTCCTCTTCCTCGTCCTGACGCCCCCTTCACTCCCGGAAAGCTGCCCAGCCACCAGCACCTCCCCCAGGTAACCCAGGCCTTCCGCAGTGTTCGGGGGGCCGGGCCCTCCTCGCCGGGCTCTCCCCGGGCCGGGGTGGGGACGACGGCGGGCCCGGGGCGCGGGCGAGGGGCGTCGCAGGGCGGGCCGTGTCAGGCCGCAGCGAGCCCGGGGTCGGCGGTGGGCGCCGCGGCGGCCTGACAGGAGTCCCATGCGAGGGCGAGGGTGTCGCCACGCGGCGCCCGCTGAAGCTCCGGTCCTCCTCGCCCAGTCGAGGGCTCCGGGGCGCGGCGTGGGCAAGGATGTGTTCGGCCTCGCCTTCCGCGCCTCCTCAGCCGGCCTGGGCCGACTCGCACCTCCCGCGGGCCCCGTCTCCTTGCCGCCGCTCTCGGCGGCTGCCGACCTCCCCCGCCGGGTTTGTCCACGCGGGCCGTCTTCTAAAGTATGGCTGTTAAGCCTGTGACACTGGTAAGGGACTTTTACTTAAATCTGCTCTTGTAACGGGGATTTTCATCTATTCCTGCAACATTTAAGAATAGCCAATAGCCCGTAGACTCCACCAAAATCAAACCCAACTAATAAAGTCACAAAACAGTTACATGATTTTACTCTTTCAGAATTCAAAGTATCATTCCCTTATTAAATAAATATGATATTCTTTTGACAAGATAATGGCAGCCAGATATTTCAATAGCTGTAGATTTTTCCAGTTAATGCTGTGATATCAAAATTTGCATGATTGCACAATTTGTTGAATTCAAGATACCTTAAGTCACAGAAAGGAAAATTATCTTCGAACAGTTGCAGGTTTATTTAAACTCTTCTTCTGGACCCACCACATGCTTTAACTCACGACAGGAGACTTGATACATACATGGTGATGGCCTGCTAACATGTGCTCTGGTTCTTGCCTGAGAGCCTCTGAAAGGCAGGGACCAGCCTTTCTGTCTGTATCCTCATTGCCCATCATACATTTGTTTCTTCCCATCCTTTGAAAATGCCACATTAGGCTGAATACGTTGAAGGTTTTATGTGCTCTTCCTTGAGCTGTTACCTGTAGTTAGAGGAGCTAATTGGAGAGCACCTTCTAAAATTAAGTAGGACCACGGCCACACTCTTCCGGGCTTCTCCAGCTGCGTGCGCATCCTCCTCCCCCCTTGTTTTGTGGTCCGGCCCATTGCGAGGGTGACAGGAAACCCTGTGCAGGGAGCGCCGCCATCTTGGACGTGCCCGAGGAAGACCCTGAGGGAGCCGCAGGAGCGTCGCCGCTGCCACCGCCACTACCGCGAGTGCGTCTGCAGGTTCTCGGCCTGCCCGCTGCTTGCCGGCGCCTCGGCCGACCGCCCCCGCCCCTCTCCTGCTGCGCCCGCCCTCCTCTTCCTCGTCCTGACGCCTCCTTCACTCCCGGAAAGCTGCCCAGCCACCAGCACCCCTCCAGGTAACCCAGGCCTTCCGCAGTGTCCGGGGGGCCGGGCCCTCCTCGCCGGGCTCTCCCCGGGCCGGGGTGGGGACGACGGTGGGCCCGGGGCGCGGGCGAGGGGCGTCGCAGGGCGGGCCGTGTCAGGCCGCAGCGAGCCCGGGGTCGGCGGTGGGCGCCGCGGCGGCCTGACAGGAGTCCCATGCGAGGGCGAGGGTGTCGCCACGCGGCGCCCGCTGAAGCTCCGGTCCTCCTCGCCCAGTCTAGGGCTCCGGGGCGCGGCGTGGGCAAGGGTGTGTTCGGCCTCGCCTTCCGCGCCTCCTCAGCCGGCCTGGGCCGACTCGCACCTCCCGCGGGCCCCGTCTCCTTGCCGCCGCTCTCGGCGGCTGCCGACCTCCCCCGCCGGGTTTGTCCACGCGGGCCGCGCCGCTCTGCAGCTCACGAGCCCCGGACATGGCGTTCCCCGGCCCATAGGCCGCGTCCGGCCCCGACCACAAAAGGCAGCAACCCGCAGCCCCCCGGGCCGCTTGGACCGTCTCCGGCGTCCTTGTCGACGTGGGTAGGCTCTTTTGGACTCGGGCTGGGCAGGGGTCTGGGCGTCCGAGGTTCTGGTTTGGGTGAAGCCCTGTAAGGTATGTGACATTCTCTAAGACCCCGATGCTAGGTAGCATCTAGAAATAACGAAGACAAAAAGTTCTGGTCTTTTTAGAATTTAAGAAAAGAAGGCGGAAGAAGCGTGTTTCGGTGGTTTGCACTTTACCGTGTGCCAGACACAGATTTAGGTGTCTTCCCACAGGTTTATCTTGCTTCACGGGGCCCTGGGGGGTAAGTAGAGTGTCTCCGTCTCCCAAGTGAGGAAACTGAGGCTTGAAGCTGTGATGTGGCTGGTTAACGATGGTACAGGAAAACTCAGGTTAGGCCAGGATTACAGACAGGACCATTTAAAATGTAGCTACAGCTTAATTTCTTCTTTGCTATGTTTGCATTTGGGTAACAGCTGATTACTCCTTTAGAACCCAGAATCCGTCGTGTCGCCACTACACTGCCAGTCCTCATTCTCACCACCCCAGAGGAGAGATGGCAAGATTTCCATTTTATATTTGAAGGAGAAGCTGGGGTTCGCAGAGAGCAAATGCTTTCCTGGTGGTCCCACAGCAAGTGTCAGAGTCCAGATTTGGACTCTTGCATAGTTTACCGCTCGGTTCCATTACTGTCACAACTGCCTTTTATTTAAGGGTGGTTATCGGAGACAAATTTGACCTTGCAATAACCCAGCTCCCACTCGCCCACCCCCCCAAGACTTCCCCAAACGTTTCTTCAGATTTCTGCTTACACCCATTTACTTGGTCATGCCTTTGAGACATGTAGTGGTTAGGAGTTTGGAGGGTTCCCACGCCCTTACTGCCACTTCCTAGTTAAGTGACCTAAAGCAAGTTACTTAACTTCTCAGACCAAGTGCCCTTATCTGTTCACGGGATAACTGTACCTACAATTTAGAGTTGTTGTGAAGATTAAATGGGGTTTAAAACCCTTAGCACATTGCTTGGAATATGGTAAGTGCCCCGCTGTCTCTAACAGTGCCAGGCATGTAGTGGGTGTTTAATATTTGTTGACTGAGAGGAGCATGGCTTTAGAGAGCTGTAGAGTTAGACCTGGGCCTTAATCTTAGCTTTCCCTTTAGTAGTATATGACCATGGGTATATCTCCTCTCTGAGCTGGTTTCCTTATCTGTAAAATGAATTAGTTTTTAGAATTAGAGATTGCTTATAAAGTAGCTGGCGTATAATAGGCACTCAGTAAATGGCAGTTATTTTAAAGAAGTAAAACCTTTAGATATTAATAACCTAAAAAATTCCTTGGAATTAAAGGTACATTTTAAAAAGATTTTGTTTTTTATATTTTATGTTACACTTTATAGTTGTTGCGTACTTCAGCTATGCAACAGAATGTGGAGTGTTTTTACAACTGATTATTATCAGTGTTAAATATCTTTGCCTAATCTCAGTAAGATATTGTACAATTAGAGGAAACTTTGGGTTAAGGCAGATAGGATATTTTAAAACTAGGGGTATTGAGAGATGCTTCATTTTCTTAAAAAAGCTTGAAACATTTTTATGTGATTAAAAATCCCAGGGGGCTTCCCTGGTGGCGCAGTGGTTGAGAGTCTGCCTGCCGATGCAGGGGACGCGGGTTCGTGCCCCGGTCCGGGAGGATCCCGCATGCCGCGGAGCGGCTGGGCCCGTGAGCCATGGCCGCTGAGCCTGCGCATCCGGAGCCTGTGCTCCGCAACGGGAGAGGCCACAACAGTGAGAGGCCCGCGTACCGCAAAAAAAACAAAAAACAAAAAACAAAAAATGCTGGGCATGCCGGGAGTCAGCAATGCACATATAGAGGTATCAAAGATACTATTATTTTAAGAAACTATTTTTTCTAGACAATTTTAAACATATACAAAGTAGAGTAGTATATTGAGCCTTCATATACCCATCAGCCAGTGTCATCAGTGATCAGTCTCCTTTCATCTATATACACCTGTACCTCTCCACCAAATTATTTTTGTTGTTGTTTTTTGTTGTTGTTTTGATTTTTATTGGGGTATAGTTGATTTCCAGTGTTGTGTTAGTTTCCTCTGTACAGCGAAGTGAATCATTTATACATATACATATATTCACTCTTTTTTAGATTCTTTTCCATCTACCAAATTATTTTGAAGGAAATCTGAGACATCATTTCATCAGTAAATTTTTCACTTATTGCTAATCCTTTTAACTCTAACGGTAAGTGCAGGGTTTTAGTTTTGTTTTCCTCCTAAGTACTTTCCTTCTGTGGACAGAGGTACAATAGTAAAGTACTTTATTTCCTATTCACAGCATGCTGTCATAATTAGGTGGAAAATTTTGTCTTTCTCGTGATACAAGAGAAATCTGTTTTTTTCTTATCGCATTATTTATATAAAAGTGTGACTTTAAATATCTTGTCAAAAGTGAGGTGATTTTTAAAGTGCGTCTCAGAAATGAGCGGGTTATTTTCAGAGGTTGCATTAGTGTTGAGGAAAGGAAATTGAACATACATTTTGATTAGATTAGTTCAGTAGATTAACTCCCAAAGTTTTGTGTCCACTTAACTGACAAATCGAGTAGCATTCCACTTTAGTGGGCTTATAAGCACACCAAAATGCTTCTCTTCTTGAGTTCTGTGAAGGGAGGGACCATATATATATATTTATATATATAAATATATAATTACTGTATTGTCAAAGCCTAGCATAAGGCTTTGTGCCTAGTAGATAATTTAAAAATTTTTTTATATTGGAATCACAAACGCAGTTTATCCTGGCTCAGGTGTTTTTAACAGTGTTTTTCATGTAAAAAAAAAACCACTTAATTTTAACAATAAGGATAAGAATTTAAATCACCTGGAATATTTTTATTCAGGGGGTTGCTTTTTTCCTGTGTTGTCTTGAATCAGTTACGTAAAAATTACACAGAAACATCTTATGTTCTAAGAGTGGAATAAAATAGCTGTGTAACAGTTGTGAAAGGATTAGTCAGACAAGTGCATAAGTTAACACAGCAAGGAGTCAAACCATAAGAAAATGAAAAAATACCCTCCATTATTGGGGTGTTTTCTGTTTGTGTGTTTGGTTTGTTTTTGTTTTTTGTTTTTGTCTGTGCCCCGGGGCTTGTGGGATCTTAGTACCCCAACTAGAGATTGAACCTGGGCTCCCGGCTGTGAAGGCACAGAGTCCTAACCACTAGACTGCCAGGGAATTCTCCTGTTTGTTTTTTGAGTCTAATCACGAGTCATTTCATATGATGTTCCCCATATTATTGGTAAATGTGGAAGTAATGTTGGAAGTATTATGACTGGGATTTTTTGTTTGTTCTTGTTTTGTATTAGAATTATATATAAAAATGCTTAAAAATATTTGTCTTTTTTTCGTCTACTTTTAATATTTTAGAATATTGCTAATGAATATAGTACATACTTATAGTGTCCTCACAGGGATATATAAAGAAAGTTAATAATTTTCCCATTTTTCTCTCTCAATCTGTGTATTAATTTTTCACAGCTTGGTGTGTATCCTTCCATAGTGTATGCATATAGGATTGAGTGTGTATGTGATTAACAATGGGATATGCTATCATAAAACTCTGCAGCATGCTCTTTTTCACTTAAAATCATGGATATATTTCCAGGTTAATACTTATATCTAAATGGTTTTTAAACCAGATTTATATTATTTCATAGTACAGATGTACTTTAGTCATTTCCCTGTTGATGAGTGTGTAGATTGTTTCCAGTTTTTTGCTGTAAAAATGGTGCATTAAATGCACTTGCACCTGTAAATTATGGACTGATGCTTTTGTTTCTGTAGACGACTTCTTTTTTAAAAATAAATTTATTTATTTATTTATTTTTATTTTTGGCTGTGTTGGGTCTTCGTTGCTGTGCGTGGGCTTTCTCTAGTTGCGGTGCGCAGGCTTCTCATTGTCGTGGCTTCTCTAGTGGAGCACGGATTCTAGACAAGCAAGCTTCCGTAGTTGTGGCATGTGGGCTCAGTAGCTGTGCCTTGCGGGCTCTAGAGCTCAGGCTCAGTAGTTGTGGTGCATGGGCTTAGTTGCTCCATGGCATGTGGGATCTTCCCGGGCCAGGGCTCGAACCTGTGTCCCTTGCATTGGCAGGCAGATTCTTAACCACTGCACCAACAGGGAAGCCCTGTAGACTACTTCTAAGTGGGTTTCTTGGCCAAAGGGTGATTTAGGTTGTTTTTAAGGTATTAAAGTATACTGATTACTTCCCCAAAATATTGTGACACTTCAGATTCCCACAAGCAGAGTATATGAAAGTGCCTACCTTCACATCTGTATCTGCACATTTCAGAACTAGTCATTTATATGTATAGTTTTATTTGGAAAGGTGTCTGATTCAGTATATGGAGACTGTGTGATACTATTTTGGCCCAACAATGATTAGTGTTTAATGTGCATTTAGTAACCATGTAGATCTATATGTATTGGCCTGGAAATAGATCCATGATACTGTTAAGTGAAAAAAAGCACGCTGCAGAGTTTCATTCAATAGCATACCCCATTTTAAATATATTTCTCACCTTAACAGTGGTATAAGTTTCATGTTCACGAGATGAGGTTGAGAAATCCTTTGTTACAGCATCATTAGGCAAAGTTAATATTTAAATGGGGCCACAGAATAATTATTAGTGTTTAATATGCATTTAGTAAACATTCTTCTTGACAACCAGGAAGTTTAGGACTAAATTTTACATGGACTGATAGTAAAACTATTACCTTAACTTTGAGTATTAATTAACCTCCATCTTTCTCTGATTTTGATTTTTTGCTTTGATTTTATCAACCTACATATATATGTTTTTAATGAGCTACTTTAGATAGAGAAAATCATGTTCTTTGGAGTCAGGTTTGGGTTCAGTTCCAACTCTGCTATTTGCTAACTTTGTAAACCAACCAAATCAGTGAATTTCCCCAAACCTGAATTCCTTCAGTTTTTACGCGGACATAATGGTAATGACTCTGCAGAGTTATAAGACTTGAGTAAGAATTATACAAGACAATATAGGGAAAAGTAGTGCACATCCTCACATGGTTTACTCTCAACAAATGTTAGTTCCCTTCAGAAACTTTTTTGTAAGTAGGTATAATATGAATCATTGTTACTAGTATTATCACTTATCCATATGTACAAATCCTGATCATAGTGCATCCTCTGAATGTAGTTATTTAATAACGCCTATTCAGAATATTAAGTTAGAACCAAGTGAGTGAACTGAGAAAGATTTGTGTCCCAAAGCACCGCTGTAGGGTTTTATGGTGCATCTCAGCTGTGGAGGAGGCCAAATAATATAGTGATTAAGAGGGTTTTCTGCAGTCAGAACAGTTGTAGGTTCAGTATAGACTTGACCACTTAGCTCTGTGATGTGAGCATATTACTTACCTGTTGAGTCTTACCTGTGAAATGAGGATAATAGTCACCATTTTATATAAAGGTAGTAGTGAGGATTAAATGAAATAGCATGTAAAGTATTCAGCACATTGCCTTGGCATATGTTAAGTGCCCAATAAATGGTAACTATAACAATTGTGTTTGTTATTAGTTTACAGATGTTCATCACATATTTAATGACTTGTCTGCTTCTTGTCTTTAAGAAAAAGGTGTTAAAGGAGATCTTATTTATATGTGAATTTTATTCAAATGATTTTTGTAAAACATGTAAGAAGGTGCATTTTAATCACACCAGTCACACATCTGCTGTGCACAAATTACAGGATGTTACCAAGATTTTAAAATTAGTGGATATTGCAGTGTTGAGTGGACTCATGTTTTCAGAGTGTTTGAACTCGGCCAACATTTCTTACTCTCCTAGTACCACTTTTTTTTTTTTTCACTTTTTGAGTTCTCAAAGTAAAGCAGAAGCACACTTAAGTAATAGGGGAAAAACTTTTTTCTCCCTTCCAAAGCTAGTTAAAAATATATTCCTCACCTTACATTGGTATGTTTCATGTTCAAGAAATGAGATTGAAAAATCCTTAGTTAAAGCAGTATTAAGGGGCTTCCCTGGTGGCGCAGTGGTTGCGCGTCCACCTGCCGATGCAGGGGAACCGGGTTCGCGCCCCGGTCTGGGAGGATCCCACATGCCGCGGAGCGGC
>NC_041222.1:4862193-4905257 GCF_002837175.3 Physeter macrocephalus
GGAGGACCCCACATGCCGCGGAGCGGCTGGGCCCGTGAGCCATGGCCGCTGAGCCTGCGCGTCCGGAGCCTGTGCTCCGCAACGGGAGGGGCCACAGCAGAGAGAGGCCCGCATACCACAAAAAAAAAAAAAAGCAGTATTAAGCATAATTAATAGTTAAGAGGTGCCACTTGAACATGGTTCTACTGCAAATACATGGTTTTGAGTGAACGCTATCAATAAACTATGGGAGTCTATTTAAACCTAACTAGTACCTTACCTTAGAATAATAAAAAGAGGACTTGTTGTGTTAGTGTCTACAGTGCTAGATATTTTTGCTTTCCTATCTACTGAACTTAGTAAGTTTGAGTAGTTCTCCTTTAACTCTGCTTTTAGGATTTTTATTGTAATTTTTAAGAAACTTGACCAGAAAATTGTGTAGTGAGGTGGAGGCAGGGTGCTGGTATTCAGTCTGAAATAGGGATCATTCTCTTCTATTTGGAAATAGTTTATACTAGTTAATGCTTGGAAATTAAAAAAAATTCAAAATTAGTCATCTCAGTAGATATTTAATTAATGCTTGTGTGATAATTAGCAGGTACACAAATTAGTACAACTAGAATTGGTTTATAATTTCATAATTAGCCTTTAGAGCATTTCAAGTAGAAACTGGGATTGTTCGAGGCCATAGTGGTTTTTTTTTGTTTGTTTTTTGTTTTTTTTTTTGTGGTACGCGGGCCTCTCACTGTTGTGGCCTCTCCTGTTGCGGAGCACAGGCTCCGGACGCACAGGCTCAGTGGCCATGGCTCACGGGCCCAGCCGCTCCGCGGCATGTGGGATCTTCCCAGATCGGGGCACGAACCCGTGTCCCCTGCATCGGCAGGCGGATTCTCAACCACTGCGCCACCAGGGAAGCCCCAGAGGCCATAGTTTTAACATAAAATGAAGGGAAGCAAAGTATGTACAGCTACAATATTCAGTTAGAAGAGAGAAAAGAAATAGGAAAATCAGAAGAGGGAGAGCTTGAGAGCAACAGTAATTTAAAGGTGACTAATTACCTTCCCCCAAGTTTGAATAGGGAAAAAGAAGTTAAAAGAGGAGTTAAAAATGAATTAGATGAGAACAACCTGAGAGAAATGCAGCCCAAGAAGAAATTAATAACCTTTAAATATCATTTTTATTGTGAGAGATTATTTTTTTCCTTGTCCTTAGGCTCTGGTTCAGAGATGTAGTAAATAATACAGACCAGTTTGAGCCTCAGGACCAAGTTCATTCTTGTTTCTGGAAAAAGGGAATCAAATTAGTATGATGTTCAGAATCAGAGTTACTTTAACTAGAAACTTTTTTCTGAAAGAACTGGTTAAGGGAGTTTTCTGTGATGTGACTGATTATAAATGTGTTACATCATGTCCCACTTTTGTTGAATGTAGTTCATACAGCTAAGTGGGAAAACTATACTGTGTGAAATGATTATCTAATAATTTACTGTAATTGACAAGTTCCTCTTCCCTGGTAACAATAATTCACTTATTCTAAAAATGTACTTTTTCTACAGGTTAAATTTTATTAGTTACTTAGAAATTTTATTTGAAATATGACATACAGTAAGGTGTTAATTTCAGTAAATGAGTTTCCCCAATCATATTAAATGTCTTGTCTTGTGTATGCGACAGTTGGCCAAAACAGTAAAATCCAGATTAAAAAAATACTAGAAATAAATTTTTTTAAAAATAGGGTTAAACCTTCATATTTATAAAGAATTTTTATCTTAAGTTGAAAATTGCTTTTTGGCTACACCGTGTGGCTTGTGGGATCTTAGTTCCCCAACCAGGGATCGAATCCCGACCCTTGGCAGTGAAAGCGTGCAGTCCTAACCACTGGACCACCAGGGAGTTCCCTGAAAACTGCTTTGAGAATAAATTTTTTTCTTTCATTTTTATTGGGGAATAAAATTTATTGTAAGTTATTACCAGTATTAGAATTCACCTCTTATTTCTCTAGCACCTAGCACAGTGTCTGACACATTCAAGGCATTTGTTTGAATAAATTGGAGAGGTTTTTTTAAGTTATTAAAAGTAGAAGAGAAATTAGAATTTTTCAGGTTAAGTCTTCTCTGAGGGTAAGAAATGGGCTGTGATCTTTAAGAATATCTTCTAATAAACAAACTTTCAAATTCTACAACCACAATATGCCCTTATTCCTCTTAGCTCCTAGAATAATATATAGCAGGCATTTGGTATATTGTTAATCTTCAAATCCTATATTAGGTTGAGCTATATGAAATTGTCAATAATTGACTTTTTTTTTTAATCTATAAGAACAGTTTCATGTGGTTCTAATTCTGACATTTATTTGGTTTAGAAATAATATGATTACTCTCTTTGGATGCTATGCTAATTGATAATTTCAGGTAGAGTAAAAAGGTTATTTTGTGTTTATAAGTTGGTGGTTACTTTTTATAACATTCTATTGTAAAATCAAAGAGTTCTAAACAAATAGGTCATCAGTATTCACTTGATCAGTTAACAGGGATGGGGAACTTAGTGGGGGAGGAGGGCTATTTATAATGTTGATACTATTTAACTTAAACTTATAAAGATTTTCTTGTTTGAAATTTTTCAGAGTAGCATTTCTTATTGGGTATTTCCTAAAGTGAAATATTGGAATTGTTTTTATATACTTATATTTCTGGGCATAATACATGAGAATGTTAAAGCATGTTCATCTAAGTGAATTTGTGCATTTGATCATTTTGGGAAATGCAGTTTTGCTCTGATATTGTAACCAACATTTTGTTTATAATCACTGTGCTTTATTTTATATATCTTTAAAGGATACACAGCTTGGGTGACTTGTGTATACTTTTTTTCTGAAGTAACACAGTTTTCTTTGTTTTTAGTGCCACAATGGCAACTGCACCATACAACTACTCTTACATCTTTAAATATATTATTATTGGTAAGTTTATTTAACTTATACTCTTGTTCTCCAAAGAAGGTTAAAATGCAAAATATTTATATGCTAATACTTAATGTAGTACTCCAGAAGAAGTGAAGGATTTTCTTTTTCACTGCAAAATTAAAGCTCCTTTGATAAGGTTTATTTTTGTACCAGTGATGTACCTTTTGCTTTGTGACCCTGGGTACTTCTGTAGTACAAAGCTGGGTACCTTTGAAGTGATGTTGGTTTTTCTTGAGGGCTACCTGGAAGTTTGTTAATACTGGGAATGAGATTAACTTTGTAGGAGTGCTGATACATTCCAGAAATATCATTAAAGCTCTCAGAGCCTCGTGGATTCCAACAGTTGATAAAGATTCAGAGTAGTTGTGTAAGATACATAAAATATAATGGTGGTTTTTCTCTTAATAAGTTTTGAGATTTAGCTCAAATTAAGACAATGCTGTTTATCCAGATACAGTTTTAAGAGCACAGTTGAAAGTATACATATTATTCTGTTAATTCATATTAGAACAGTTTGGTTTAATGTTGAGCTTATGTGACTGTATTGTAATGCTTCCTTCATCAAAGGTTAAATTACTGTTAGTACAGTTAGAGATGATATCTCTTCTGTTATGATTTTCATGTGATGTACATTCTTCTGTGGAATTCTACAAGAAATACGAGATAAGATGGGATCTAGTGACTCAAGCTTCCAAAACTTACTATTTCTATTTGTTATATGTTGCCCTTTTGGTCACTCCTAGGAGTTTCTGGCTTTTTTGCATGGGTTAAGGGAAAAAAAAACAAAAAAAGTTGAAATAGTTCAAAGTAAAAAATACTATGTTTCTCTGTTAAAAAGCTTTTGCCAGCTGGTGTCTATTTATTAACATAATTCGTAAACAAATTCTGTCACTGGTGAAGGTTGGGAATAGTCAATTTATATATCACAGTGAAAACTGACCTTTAGGATCTTTTGAACTCATTATAAATTATGGAAATAAAACTTTTTTAAGTGCCCCAGAAGTTTGTGATGTGATATGGTAAAAGGGGGATAGCAATCATTGAAGAGTATAAAATTATAAGAGTATAAAATTGAGAAATATAATTACCACTTGAAACTTTTTTTTTAAACAGGGGACATGGGAGTAGGAAAATCTTGCTTACTTCATCAATTTACAGAAAAAAAGTGTAAGTTCAATATGTAAGATAAAACATTAGTAAATTCTTTATTGTCACTTTCCTACCTTTTAAAAAGTGTCATTTTCAGTGTACTCTTTGCAATTAAATATAACCTTTCCCTATATATGCACTTTTGTCTTTAGGAAGTGATTTTTTTTTAATAGGTGCAGACAAAATGAAATATACCTGTATGTATAGAGTGTTGACTTTTTATGTCATAAATAACTTGATTGACTTGTTTAGATTTTTTTGATGATATAAACTTAAATTTTAAAAATGTATACTATAAAAAATAAAAACATATTACAGTGTCAAATTTAAGTAACCTTTTTTTATTCTCTGACTTTCCATTATAGAAATTATCTTATTGGGGGAAATTTGCTCATATATCATTTGCTAATAACTAAATAATAATAGATTGGAAATATTTAAGATGGAATTCTTTCTACATTCATGACTGGCTGATGAAGATTCAAAGTGTGCTACTCTATCTTGGGTGGTAGGGGAAGGGGGCATTTTATTTTATGTAACCGATAGGCTAAATATAGTTGAAATTGTTTCCAGTAGTTGAAATCATTTCTATGGCATTTTTTGGCTTAATGTATGTAACATTTTATGAAATGTCCAGCAGTCTGTGTTTACTGTAGAAGAGAATAATAGTGGGTTTAGGTTTTCAGTGGACTAATTATAAGGAAAGGACTAATAAAATTGTTCTATTGGATTAGACATATATAACTTGACAATATATAATTATAAATATATATTAAACTTGGTGACTTTCTTTGAGATATTGATAACATTTTACAAGATAAATATTTGTTTGACCAAAAACTAGAGTCCTAAAACCATTGATTGATTTGTTATGTGTAAGAATTGTCAGAAGGCTAAATAGTGTAATGTTGGTATTATGAAGAGTTTATTAAAATCTTTTTTTTTCATTAGCAGATTCTTTTAGTCCAAAGGTCAGCAAACAGTAACCTGTGGGCCAAATCCAGTCACTGGCTGTTTTTAGAAATAAAGTTTTATTGGAATGCAACCATGCCCATTTTTTTATGTATTGTCTGTGGCTGCTCTTGTGCTTCAGCAGAATGCAGTCCTTGTGACAGAGATTTTTTGGCCTACGGAACTTAAAATATTTATTATTTGGTTCTTTTTTTTTTTCTGGCCGCACAGCGCGGCATGAGGGATTTTCCCTGGCACGTAGGATCTTCTCCGACCAGGGATCGAACCCTCAACCCCTGCAGTGGAAGCACAGCGTCTTAACCAGTGGACTTCCAGGGAAGTCTTATTATTTGGTTCTTTACAAAAGTTTGCTGACCCTTGTTCCAATCACATCTCTGTGACCCCTTACTTCTGGGTTTTTGCTAATTTTTTTTTTTTTTTTTTTTTTTTTTTCAGTGCAAGCTTTAGTCTGTTTATAGCCTACAAGCATTAATAAGTCATTTGATTTACTAGTGGATTATTTTCCCACTGGTCTTAATTTGAAGATTTCTGCAAGTTGGAATCTTATATTTCTTTTCCTCCCTAACAGTTATGGCTGACTGTCCTCATACAATTGGTGTTGAATTTGGTACAAGAATAATTGAAGTTAGTGGCCAAAAAATCAAACTGCAGATTTGGGATACAGCAGGACAGGAGAGGTTTAGGGCTGTCACACGAAGCTACTACAGAGGAGCTGCGGGAGCACTTATGGTGTATGATATCACTAGGTAAGAGATTAATAATTTTCAACCTTTATACTTGAAAAAAGAAATCTATTTTAGGCAGTGCGGTTTCTTTTTTTTTTATTGATTTAGGCATTCTATAGTTTGTGTGTCTGTAAATGAGCTTATGTGGGTTTTATGGATTTTTCTCTAAATTGCTGTGTGTAATACTTGATATAACATGTTGATTTCCCTTTCTGAAAGTGAGTATGACTGAAGAAAAACTTCAGGAGATGCTGGTGGAGCAAGTGAAAGAATACTGTTCTGAAAAGCAGTATCAGTTGAATTATTTGAGGTGAAATAATATTTTACACTACATATTTTCACTTCAGTAGAAAAAGCAAGCAGATCTTGAGGAGTTACTCTATTCAGCCTCTAGTTATTTATTTCTGGCTGCATTGGGTCTTCGTTGCTGGGCACGGGCTTTCTTTAATTGCGGGGAGCAGGGGCTACTCTTCGTTGCGGTGTGCAGGCTTCTCATTGCAGAGGCTTATATTCTTGGGGAGCACGGGCTCTAGGCGTGCGGGCTTTAGTACTTGTGGCTTGCAGGCTCTAGAGTGCAGGCTCAGTAGTTGTGGCGCACGGGCTTAGTTGCTCTGCGGCACGTGGGTCTTCCCGGACCAGGGATCGAGTCCGTGTCCCCTGCATTGGCAGGCGGATTCTTAACCACTGCGCCACCAGGGAAGTCCCCACACCTTTTCAAAATAAGGTCAAGCAAGGAATTAAGTAGTTTTGCTAACCCACCATGGTAGATTATAAAAAGTTCTCATACTTGCATCTGAAGTATTTTATTGTTTACTTAAATTCTTTTTTTGTCCTAAAATGGATTGAAGTAGCTCATGATACTTCATGTAGCAAGATTAAATTTATTTCAGCTCTGTTTCTGGAAACTCAAAGCAATTGATACAAACTAACAAGACTGGATCCTAAATGTTTGACTTTGGAATACTGTGCCACTTCATTAAACTCTGTGCTGTTTATCTATTGTAAGCTAGAAAATGAACTGGATCACCTTTCCTGTTAATGCAAAGTGCCAGTCTAAATCAGTGTGACTCCTGCCTCACTTTCTGGGGGGGTAGGAATTGGTGAGTGGGACCAAGTGATAGACTTTCAAGTTATTTCCTTTTGGGAAATGCTTTACACTGTTTCCTCTTGAAGAGTCACATTAGCATATTATAGGACCTTGAGAAGTTCTGTAGTAAAGGAACTCTTTAAGTTTGTTTAATTTGGTGTTTTCTAAGGTTATTTTATTGAGGAACACCCTTTGGAAAATGCTGCCTTAGAATAAAAATAGTGGAGGATTATAATTATAGTGCTTGAACTTTTACTAAATTCTAGAATTGGGTGGTCTCAGGGCAAAACAGAGTGAAACAGCCTTAATGCTCTTCACTAGAGCCAGACAATTGGTAAATAGTTTTGTGGGAAGACTGTTAAAGAACCTGGCCATCTGTACAGACATCCTTTTATGAGGGATGCATTCCTGAAGACTTTGCATAATTGAAAACTGCATTCATTATTATTATTTTTAAAAATTTATTTATTTATTTTTGGCTGTGTTGGGTCTTCGTTGCTGCACGTGGGCTTTCTCTAGTTGCGGCGAGCGGGGGCTACTTTTCATTGCGGTGTGCAGGCTTCCCTTCGTGGTGGCTTCTCTTTTTGCAGAGCATGGGCTCTAGGCGCATGGGCTTCAGTAGTTGTGTTGCATGGGGGATCTTCCCGGACCAGGGCTCGAACCTGTGTCCCCTGTGTTGGCAGGAGGATTCTTAACCACTGTGCCACCAGGGAAGCCCTGCATTCATTATTAATAAAATTTAAATATGGTGATGTGTGCTTAAGTGTATCTATCTATAGTGTTGTAGTTTGTTCTGCTTTTTCTGTGTGTTCTTTTTTTAATTCCAGCCTATTGAGATACAGTCAACGTAGAAGATTGTATAAGTTTAAGATCATTTGATACATGTATATATTTTGCTTTTAAACATACCTTTTAAGCATAGTAACTGCTTTTGAGAAAAATTGTGTCTATTCAAGTCATCAAAAGTACTTTGCTGGAAACAGCCCAAATGCCCATCATCTGACAAATGGATAAACAAATGTGGTATATCCATATAGTGGAATATAATTCAGCCATTAAAAGGAAGGAAACATTGATACATACTATAAAGTGGATGAACCTAGAAAACATTTTAAGTGAAAAAAGCCAGACACATACAGTCACTTGTTGTATGATTCCATTTATATGAAATACCTGGAATAGGCCAATTCATAAAGACAGCAAGTGGATTGCCAGGGGATGAGGAGTAAGTGCTAGTGGGTACAGAGTTTCTTTTTAGGAGTGATGAAATGTTATAGAATTAGAGTGATGATCATGCCACAAATTTGTGAATATATTAAAAACCACTACATTGTATACTTTAACAGGATGAGCTTTGTGATGTTTGTTATATCCCAATAAAACTGTTACTGGAAAAAAAAATAGTACTTCAAGTTTTAGATGGGTACTTTTTCTTGGTAAAGTGATACTTCATAGCAACATTGATGTGGCAGCTATGACACTGATTTTTTTTCCTTTTTTTTTTTTTCAATTATTAATCACTGACATTTTGCAAACTTAAAAGTCTCTGCAGGCTTCCCTGGTGGCGCAGTGGTTGAGAATCTGCCTGCCGATGCAGGGGACATGGGTTCGTGCCCTGGTCCGGGAAGATCCCACATGCTGCGGAGCGGCTGGGCCCGTGAGCCATGGCCACTGAGCTTGTGCGTCCAGAGCCAGTGCTCCGCAGCAGGAGAGGCCACAACAGAGAGAGGCCTGCGTACCACACACACACACACACACACACACACACACACACACACACACACACACACAGTCTGCTTTAGTAATACTTTTTATTCTTAGCATTAACACTTTTTAAAAAGTTTATTTATTTATTTTTGGCTGCATTGGGTGTTCGTTGCTGCAGGCAGGCTTTCTCTAGTTGCGGCGAGCAGGGACTACTCTTCGTTGCAGTGCGCGGGCGTCTCATTGCGGTGGCTTCTCGTTGTAGAGCACGGGCTGTAGGCGCGTGGGCTTCAGTAGTTGCAGCACATGGGCTCAGTAGTTGTGGCTCACGGGCTCTAGAGCACAGGCCCAGTAGTTGCGGCGCACGGGCTTAGTTGCTCCGTGGCATGTGGGATCTTCCCAGACCAGGGCTTGAACCCGTGTTCCCTGCATTGGCAGGCACATTCTTAACCACTGCACCACCAGGCAAGTCCATTAGCATTAACTCTTGATTGTCACAGGGTACTTGCCTAAATTGACATCATAGATTATCATGGTAGTTTGTTTGGCTATATCAATTGTTTGATATATCTAACATCACACCAAATTTAGGGATCTTTTAGCACCTTTTTTTTTTTTTTTAAGCAGTAGTAACACCAGTTAATGCATATTTGGGTCAATATATAGAGAGATATTATATCTATAGATTTGAAAGTATGTTGGTGAATTTTAAATTAGTAATGAGACAGTTAGCAAAAGCATTAGCAGAAGTTATGTACATGTAAATAATTCAGTTTACATGATCTTGATACTACTTACAAAGGATGTTTAGATTTTTCTGTTTACCAAAGTGTTGGCAGTTTATAATTCACTCTTGCTGCCAGCTTTGACATTTTAAAATTGATCTAAATCAGTATAAATATTTTTGGACTTGTGTAAGGTTTTGTGCACAAAGCAAGATAGATGTGTTGGGTAAAAGCAAGGTATGCTAGTATTACAAGTATTAAAGAGTGATAAGGCTTGTGCTTCTTTTTTTTTTTTTTTTTAAATATTTATTTATTCTTGGCCGCGTTGGGTGTTTGTTGCTGCACACGGGCTTCCTCTAGTTGCGGCGCGCAGGCTTCTCGTTGCGGTGGCTTCTCTTGTTGTGGAGCACAGGCTCTAGGCGCGCGGGCTTCAGTAGTTGTGGCATGTGGGCTCAGTAGTTGGGGTGCACGGGCTTAGTTGCTCTGCGGCATGTGGGATCTTCCTGGACCAGGGCTCGAACACGTGTCCCCTGCATTGGCAGGCAGATTCTTAAAACCACTCCGCCACCAGGGAAGTCCCAAGGCTTGTGCTTTTTAAGAATTATATTTGACCATTGTTTGCTTAGAAAATTTTAAAGCATTGGGGAAAAAGTTTTTATGTGACTTTTTTTTGACATTTAGGTGGTGATTTGTGTATAATGTAATACAGCACAGAAAAAAGAGTCTGAGTAAGGAATTCTTTTCAGTTCTCACTGGGAAAGGGTTAAATGTGTGGAATATCAGATTTTATGTGAGCACTGGCAGCTGGAGATCATGGAATATATTCACAAGGCTGAACTCGAAACACTTCAAGGACACAGTGTGTGTACAGGGTTCTACACCTGGCTCTGAAATCATTAAAATCTTTATGGGCTTCTGTTTCCTCACCTGATAAATGAGTAAGATAGATTAATGTTCTGTGAGTCTTAGAAGTCAGAAATATTTTTAACCTCCAAATTTTTTAAAATTTTGACCTTTTTGGTAAAGTCTAATTAATAGTAATAGTATATACTCTGTATATTATTGTAAATTATTTGGATTTGTTTGTTATCTTAGATCTTACTTGGCTAGTGCAAAGGAGCCTATGAGTTTTTAAACTCTTGGGTTAGAGAAAATGGAGAAATAAGGCAGTCTGAATCCCCAAATGATTTAGCTGCTGGTAAATAAGAGTACAGAGTTAGGATAAACTCACTGTCTGATATACCTGGGGACTTCAGTTTCCAGTCAAATGTATTAAATGTCTTTTTAAAGCCAATTTTTAAAACTCTGAGTTTAGAATTGTTTTCCATCAGTTTTTTAAAGTTGTTCCTTGCTTGCTTATTGGTCTGTTTATGGATGTTCTTTTAAATGTAAAAAATTTACTCCTGACCTGTAAGTAATTAGCAAAGCTGCTGGCTATCGAGTTATTTATTTAAAAATAATAGGTTTTCCTAGATTTTTGAAAAGTATATGTTTGCATTCCACAGTTGTACTTTAGTGTAACAATCTAGTCAAATCAAAAATACTTTAGGATCTGTTGATTAAAGTGTATATTTAAAATATTTGTTGAAGTTTTTTTTTTTTCTGTTGAAATGGCATCTGTGGCAGTCACAAATGTAAACTTTAATTTTTGCAGAAGAAGTACATATAATCACTTAAGCAGCTGGTTGACAGATGCAAGGAATCTCACCAATCCAAATACTGTAAGTTAAATGACATCTATTATACAGAAAACTTAAGATCTAAGTTGACCCAGAAAGGAAAGCCATTTGCTAAGTGGGCTTTTTTTGTATTTGGGTACTAAGAGTGAGAGAATCTTTATTCTGAAATTAATTGAAGAAAAATCGTTCTTTTCAAATATGGATTATGCCGGGTTTTGCATCTTATACTTGGTTTTTGTTCATGTTTGTGGTTTAAAAAAAAATGAAAGTTATGAGTGGGGTGGTGATCTCATGTCAAGTGGAGACTCTGAAATCTGAAACTATCACTTTAATCTGCATTAGTTTCATAAAATGTTACCATTAGAGGAAACTAGGCAAAATGTACTAGGGAATCTCTGTATTTCTTACAGCTGCATGTAAGTCCCAATAAAATTTCTATTAAAAATAAAAAGTTCTGCATGCGTTAAAAAATTAGCCAGTCTGAGAAGATATTTATTTATTGAGGTTTTCATAGCCACCATGCTAGACTCTGCAATATACAAAAATGAATGTGGGTCCTTAGCCCATAAAAGGTTATAGTCTAGCAGGGAGATTACCTGTGGGTATACAGATAACTATACTGAAAAGCAGAGTGGAATATGGGTTAGAAATAGAGTTACTGGTGTAGTGCTTGGTGGTGGTGGTGAGGACCCAGTATGAGCAGTGCCATCTGGAGAAACTAGCTTTACAGAGGAGGTGTTTGAGCTGGGACTTGAGGGGTAAAAAGGTTTCAGTAGATTCTGTTGAGGGTATTCCAGGAACAAGTGAGGAAAAGCACAGATCTGTGACTGACTCTGAGCTTTCTGAGAGAGAGGCCTGTGTCTCACTTAGCTTTGTACCCCAGCACCTGGCAGTGGCCTGGTTTAGTAAATATGTAATCAGTGGTAAGATTGGCTTTCATCAGGGAACAGCAATTTAATTATATTGATAGTCAGTTAACATGGTTTGCCTGTTATGCCAGGGACTGTGTCTGGAACTTTCCATTATCACATTAAACCCTCTGTAGGTATACATACAAATCTATAGATGAATGTTCATCAGCAGCTTTATTTGCAATAACCAAAAACTGGAAACAACCTAGATGGCCATCAGCAGGTAAATGGTGAAACAATCTGGTACGTCCATACTATGGAATACTCCCCAGCCATACAAAGGAATGAACTGTAGATAAATGCAGCACATTAGATAGATCTTGGGCATTGTGCTGAATGAAAAAAAGTCAGTCTCAAAAGATGACATACTGTATGATTCCATTTATATAAAACATTCTCAAAAAGACAAAATTATTGAGATGGAGAACAGATTTGTGGTTGTCAGGGGTTAGCGATGGGGGTGAAAGGTGTTAGTGTGAGTTGACTATAAAGAGGGCAGCACAAAGCAGTTTCTTTGAAGTGATGGAACAGTTCTGTATCCTGATGGTGATGACACAAATCTATACCTGCAATAAAATTGCATAGAACTATACACACCCCAGAACCTGTAAAACTGGTGAAATCTGAGTAAGGACTCTAGATTGTACCAATGTCAGTTTTCCTCGTTTTGAGAGTGTACAGTAAGTATGTAAGATGCTACTATTGGGGAAGCTTGGTGAAGGGTATATAGGACCCCTCTTCTGTAAGCTTTTGTGGTTCTATAGTTATGGTCAGGTATTGGTAAAATATTAAAAACAGCAAGAAAACAACTTATTGTACAGGGTCCTTAGAGGAGTGTAATAAAAATATTAGCCGTGTCCTTCCTGCCTCATTTATGCGTCTTAAAATCTTACCGGATCTTTAGAAAAAAGAAAATCTCTTAAGGTCCAGTGCAAACGTTACATTTTCTGTAACGTTGCCTTTGATTTCTGTGTGGAAGTTAAATACTTTCTCATTTTGTTGGTGGTATATTTTGTACCTCTGTCTTGGTAGCATGCCACTTTATGCCTCCCCTTTCATGATGATGGGAAGCATTTTGGAAATTCTTAAGGAATGGAGAGCAAACAGTGTTTCCTTTAAGCAAACATTTCTTGCTTTGAGCACCTGTGTTGTAATGGCCCTGTACTACTAAGCCGTCGTGACTTGACCAACTTTGATATTTTTTTGAAAAATTGATTTCCTTTTTCAAGTGTTACTGCCTTATTCTTTAGAAGACTAGTGGACTATATATGAAAACTTCTTTCTCTCCTCAGTGGGCACTTGTCCACACTGATTGAAGAATGCTCACTTGCTGAAGGTTTATATTAGGTCAAAATGGTTATACTTCATGAACAGCATTTTTTAAAAGTAGGACAGCCGGGGCCTGAAATTTCACATGAAAAAAAGTTAATGGTGGAAGTCCCTTTTAGTTGAAACCGTCCATTTCTAAAGTATCTGTATCTGGATTACCACATCTGTTCTGAAGGGGAAAAGTGGGGATGGGGGGGGAGTTGCTAGTTGGTGTCAAAAAATACATAGGTAGAGACAGTTTATCCCCCAGCTCATTCCAGTAAAGGCCGAAGCCCTGTTTCCCAAGGCTGCACACGTTTTTCTTAGAGCTTTTCAGAGCAGCCTTTAACTTCAGCCTAACTTCACTGGTATAAATGATTCCAGAGTGGGTATAGGTGTATAATATTTTGCCTTGAATTTGAACCCACTGCATATACGTCCTCCCACCTCCATTGTCCTCTATCATGGATATACAGTCATTTGTTATCAGTTGCTACAAACTTAGTCCAGCCTAGGGATAGTGTAGGGGAGGACAGTATTTGATGGTCACAGTTTGGGTTTTCTACCTGACTTCTAATGTCCACCTACCACTGACTCACTGAGTGACCTTTGACAAGTCCTTATTTGAGTATTAAGTTCCTTACTTGTAGCCTGAGAAGTTGAACTAGTAGTTGTAAAGTTTTTTGAGGGTCCCGGGAACTTCTGAAAATCTGATGAAAGCCACAGACCTTCTCTTCCAGGGAATGTCCTTGTTTACAGCATTTTGTGCTTAATTTCAGTATATTCACAGATACCCTGGAGCTTGTCCATGGACCCTTAGTAGTCTTACTCAGATAAATCATTATCTTTGGCCTAGACCAGATGTGTTTCAGGCACACAAAAATAAAACACCACTGTTTTGTTTTTAAATGGCTTGAGAGCTGAGACTGGTTTTTACGTGTTTATAGTGTTGTTTAAAAAAAAAAAAAGAAGTATAGGCAAAGCGACCACAAACCTGAAATACGTACTTTTTGCCCTTCACAGAAAGTTTGTCAACCCCTGGCCTAGGTGATTGCTGACATCCCTCTTCATACTAATACTACTTCATGATTCTGTAGTTCTGTCTGATGGATCATTAATTGCTAGTATTTCGTTTCCTTTTTAGACCCAATTGTTTTTTCTTCAAGATTTTTAGATTTCAGAATTTTCATGTTTGATTTAAATGGTTTCTTTTGTTTTAAGATGTCTTTCTTTTGGTCACAAACTAGGTAATAATTCTCATAGGAAATAAAGCAGATTTGGAGGCACAGAGAGATGTTACATATGAAGAAGCCAAACAGTTTGCTGAAGAAAATGGTGGGTTTCTTTTAAGACTTTTAATGGCTTTTTTGGGTCACACATGGGAGAATTTCTAGGGATAGGTGGGATTTTGACAATGCAGATTATTAGACAGTTTTTTAAAAATGCAAACTGCTCAAATCTGGGAATGAGGAAATAACAAAATGTGTTTCTATTTGGGGGCAGTAGAGTTATTTAATGACAGATGTAAAGATTCCCTCCATCTCAAACTCATACAGTCTTTCATAAAATACTATAGAAGGAGTACTGAAAGCTGTTGGGAAACTTTTATTCAGATGTTACTGAAGAGAGTGTCCTTGTGAAAGTTAATTCGAAATATCCTTCATAGTCTGAATTTTATTTTTAGGCTTATTGTTCCTTGAAGCAAGTGCAAAAACGTAAGTATAGCTAAAATTAGTAGATCATTTTTAATTACATTCAAATTTCTCAAAGTAGAACCATATATTAAGAAATGTATAATGTATATACATGTAATGTATAATATATAAATGTGTAATGCTTATGGCAGGGAAAACAGCAAACATGCCTTTGCTTCCTGTTTCACATTTCAAAATGATGTTTTTTGTTACTTTCCCTAAAATATTATACCTTGCTTATACCCGTTGGTAAGCCAGGTTAATAAATGAAATTGTGTTAACATTTCAGAAGTGTTTGACTTTTACAACCAAGGTTGAATTTGGCATCTTGGACTCAAGGTTGGTCAACCTGTTGATTTAATGCTTCTTCTTATAGTAAAAAGCATGACTTAAGGAAATAATGTCTAAGAATAATCAGAAGCATAATTAACATTTTCTAATTGTTATTCCATGTTCATTATAGAACCCCAGGACTGCTGTCATAGTTCATTTACTAAGCCAAAAATTCCTTGCAGTGGTGAGAAGCTAGCCCCTTTTTGTTTAGCCTCATCTGTACTGTTAGTCCTAAGGGAGATGAACTCAAGTGTGAACGTGGCTAAGCATGATAAGAACAGTACAGTTCATGCTTGGCTAATCAGACCATACAAATCCTGGAATACTGTTCTGCATATGTTTGGAGATAACTTCATTTCTGTTTGGAATACCCACTATAACAGCCTGTCTTAATTATTGTTATATGTTAATATATAGCATTTTAATGATTAGAGCACATAGTTTCAAATAGGGTTTCTAGAAAGAGCTGTTAGTATTGTTTATATGCTTTCCACAGAAAATATCTTCCCATGTTGTTCTCTTAGCTCAGTCTTCTGGTAGTCCCTTATTAGATGATAGTGGCTGAGTTGAAGACACCATACCAGTTGACTAAAGGTTAGCAAAAGGTCAGTGTATAATGTTCTATCTGTCGTAGAAAGCTGTGGCTCGCCAATAAAGTTGTCGATTGCCTCTTAGGGGAGAGAACGTAGAAGATGCTTTCCTTGAGGCTGCCAAGAAAATCTATCAGAACATTCAGGATGGAAGCTTGGATCTGAATGCTGCCGAGTCTGGCGTACAACACAAACCTTCAGCCCCACAGGGAGGCCGGCTAACCAGTGAACCCCAACCCCAGAGAGAAGGCTGTGGCTGCTAGTGACCTCTTTGCCGTGGCTCTCATTTGACCTTTCACCTCTGTCTGTTGGAAGCAGTACTTTTTACTTACTGCCTCATTGTCTTCTGTACATCTTACTGGGTTTAATTAAAAAGAAAAAACAACTCTGTTGTAAAAACAGTTTAACACAATACTAAACTGCTAAACAACTAGATGTAATCAGGTTATCAAAGGCAAGTAGAGTAATAAATCTCTTCTGCATGGTAAATCTAGACTTTTTTCCCCCCTTGATTGTCCTCGTGATAGGTATGTCACCAATACATGATTTAAACTGAGCACTGATGCTGGACTTGAGTTTTACCCCTCCCTCTTTTTGGCAAGGCTTTGTCTCATTGTACGGTTTAATTTGATGATATCGTAAGCCTTTCTTCCCATTTTTAACTGTTCAGGTATGTCTGTTATAACCCATAAGCTTATTGCTGTGAAATGACTTCTGATGATAGAGAAGGGGTCCTTTAAAGCCTTTTGTTTTTGTTGGATAAATTCCCTGTTGTGTGGGTGGCATTTTTCTTGAGGCGGTTTGCTTCTGTCTTAGCCTTGCACAGGGAAAATATCCATTTATCTTTTCTCTTGTGCTTAATTAATAGCTTTATCCTTTTTTTTTTACACCATTTTATCTTTTTCTCTTTAGCAGAAAGTAAATATGTATAAAATTTGAAGGAACCGAACTAACAGTACATTCTGTGTATATTATTTTAATGAAGAAAATAAATTGATTACTGGCATTGGAACAGTATAAAATACCAGTTTGTACAGTATGACCTATATGTGACTATGTTACTCCCTTCCATTTCACATAAGGAAATAGACACAACTGCAGTTCACAGGATATACTGGCTCCACTCTTTGGTGCTGGCAGTGTTTGGGGACATTATGCTGGAAGGAGCTCCTGGCGTGAGAGGATTAACACTAGTAGATTCTGTTCCATCTTTGCACTGTGGCTTACCTGCTGATTTTCTTAACTGTTCTTGTGCAATCAATAATCTGCTAACCTGCTTTTCTCTTTTTGTAAACGTTTTGCATTACAGGCTGCATCTCTTGCCTTACTATATAGAAAAAGAAAAAAGGCTGGGTTTATTATTGCACATTTTAAGCTTTTATACCTGTATCTTCTTGGAATGGTGAGATTCTGAACCAGACAGCCAGAACTGCAGGTCTGCTGTTAAGGGATTTTAAATTGTGCATTTTTAACACTACAGTGAAATAATCTAAGATATCCCCTGTGTTCTTAGTATGAGGGGCTATTTTATGTCATGTTGGCATAAATTGTTTTGTAAAGGGGAAAGTGTTTCTAACGGTGTTCCAATATTTGTGCTGATACAAAGTAAGTTATTACTTTGCACTAGATGGTTTGGCCACTGACAGAATACTGTATTGCAAGGGAAACAATCTTTTATTTCTTTAGAAAGCAAACTTATGTTTTACCAAGTTCTTTACTTCTGTTGATTGATTTCTAATTGAGTTTACGGTTCAGGCTGGGAACTGAGAAGTTACTTGAAGTAGGATAGGTAAACCTCAGTATATTCTTATACAACGCACTCTCAGCTCAACTGTTGTGTTTAAAATACACATTTTAAATCCCTATTTATAGACACTAACGTAAAAAATACAGCTTTCTGGGTTGTAAACATGTGGTAGTACCAGAGTATTGTATAGTCAGTGTTAAATAAAAGCCAAAACTGGAATGTGCAGAAAATAGGATTTGGTTAATTTGTGGACTCACCTTTCTTTAACTTTTTAAAAAACAAGATACCTGGAGTAGATCAGTGTACTCTGTTAAAGACTTAACAGTGATCCATTTTGCTTACACTGTTGCATCACAAGGGACTTGCCCAGGGACCATGACCTGCTGGTGTGTGTATATATTTACAAAAACAAAACAAACAAACCACCCATTGGGATATAAGGTAGCAATCACAAACGAAAGACTGCGGCTTGTTTAGGTGCAGTACCCTGATTTCCCAAAGTTAGTTACAGTGGGTCTTAATTGTTTTTGTGACAGGAGTTATTCAGACTGCTGTACTCTTCCTTTGATGTAACAAAATGCTATTAATCTAAATATTTGTAAATAAAGTACCTGTATCTAGATTAAATTAAAATTGTTTGCATTATTTTCTGAATTATAACAGGATTTCATGTTTTCTTCAGGCAGTTATCTGGCATAAGTTGCCAGTTTTTATTTCAGAATTGTCCTTTTTGTTTAAAAAGAAAAGTCTGCATAAGTAGCGTATAAATCCACATCACCCAGTAATTGAGCTACAGTCTTCTCCTTGTGTTCAGATCGTACTTGCAGTGTTTTCCAACCTTTTTCAGTGTGAGATCAGCACATTTGGTGGCTGATAGTGTTCTCCCTTGACTGTACTTGGGGCCAAATTCTGTTATTTGCATGTGTAATCCCCTGTAATAAACTTGGGTGCTCAAAAATAGAGAAGCAAATTGTCATATTGTAATATCTTGTGCCAGACACTGGGCAAGTACACTTTGGAGAGAATGTGAAATTCTTTTAATTTTTAATCCATGGAGAGCTTACTACTTGTGTGGTCACCTGCTTTTCTGGGTTACTCGTTGCCCTTGCACCTATGAGGCCCTCCTGACTAGTAATTGGTGCTCAGTACTCTATGCGTTAGACATTCCAGTATGATGTTCAAGTATTTTTCATGGACAATAAAGTGTTTGATGCAGTAACTTTGATTTTTTTGGGGGGGGGGTGGTGGGGGGCTGTTGGTGGTGGTTTCATAATACTAGTTAGAGGTAGTAAAGTTTCTTTGGAAAGATGTCTTTCTTTTGGAACCGGGTGTTTGTTTGGCTTTACACGTTAATTACCTCACCTCTAATTCCAGAAGACTATAGTTTTGGGAACTTTTTTTGCCCACACGTTTTTTTTTTTTTTTGCAGTACGCGGGCCTCTCACTGCCGTGGCCTCTCCCGTTGCGGAGCGCAGGCTCAGCGGCCATGGCTCACGGGCCCAGCCGCTCCGCGGCACGTGGGATCTTCCCAGACCGGGGCATGAACCCGCGTCCCCTGCATCGGCAGGCGGACGCGCAACCACTGCGCCACCAGGGAAGCCCCCACACGTTTTAAGTGTTTGTTCTCTTTTCTTATAAATGTGTGGCTCAATTCACTCCCCTTAACAGAAGACCAAATGATTCCTGTTCATGTGGGAATATAGAGAGGGTTCATGTGGCAGTTTAGGAAGAAAATATTTTACCCTCATTCAGCACATGGACAGACCAGGAAACTGTGTCCTTGAAGGATTTCAGTAATTGTGGCTAGGCCAGGATTTTAAGCATTTTGCTAAGACTTGTGAAAATGAAACAAAGACTATAACTACCAAATCAGTTTTATTTTGGAAGTAGATGTTTTCTAGAACTTAATGTGTGTTAATAAATTTTATGCCATTTTCATTGTCTTTAATTGTATTTATCCCGTATCTTTTTTTTTTTTCTTTTGACTGTGCCACGTGGCATGAGGGATCTTAGTTCCCCCACCAGGGATCGAACCTGTGCGACCCCCTGCAGTGGAAGCGTGGAGTCTTAACCACTGGACCACCAGGGAAGTCCCTATCCCATATCTCCATATCTTAATGGTCCAGCTCTAGCCAAACAACTTTTTAGGAATATAAACCTCAGTAGGTGGTGAGAGATTACTCACTGTGCTATACTGTGTATAGTAACATGGTATATAATACCTGTTATGGTTCAAAAGCTGTATAGGGGCCTAGAAGAGTCCTTGGGGATATTTTGAAACGGGGGCCTAGAAGAGTCCTTGGGGATATTTTAAAACAAAGTCTGAACACAATTTGAATTTACCACTGGGTCAGATTCTCCAAAGTCCAAAGTTCTCCTAATTTTCTACCACAGAATATTTTTGGTTAAGGAAAAGCACCTGAAGTATATATAGTAGTTTTATAACAGATGTTTTCAAGTGATGAAATATATTCATTGATAGGTACAACATATTTCAACCTGCAGGCAGAGATGGAAAATCACTTGAAAGACTGACATTTAGGTAAAAATTTTATGGCTTAACTGTAGATATGTGAAGTGTAAAGTCAGATGTCAGACCCAAATTTACTTTATCTTTTATATGAATAGAGATTTTAAACAAAATCCAAAATTAACTTGGCACTATCAATGAAGAGGGGCTTAAGTACATTTTTTTTAACCTAACTATAGATTTTACCAGTTTATAGATTCAAGTCAGTATTGGTTTTATAATCATTTCAAAGTGAAAAAACCCTCAGCCATCTAGGACCCTGGTTTAAGTTGTGTACAGTTGTTCCCATATGTACAAGTGACTTATAAAAACCCTGACGGTAATTGTACAAGTGGAGTTTCAGCATTTGAATTCACTGGTTCGTGATAAAAAGCAAGTGGCATTCTAATTATGAAGTTGGTGAGGTAGTGGGAAAGGTAGAAAAGTTATTTCCTCATATTTATGCAAGACAGTTTTCCTCCATCTGGCTGAGCCGCTCTTTTCCTACAACAAGAGGAGAAAGTCAGGATGAACCCTTGCAACAGTAAAAACAGTTTTTAACTAGATTAACAATTAAATGATAGCATCATGGCTAACAGGTGAAATATATACTGAGTACCTCTTCGGAAAAATGTTTTAAGATGAACCACCGTACGAAATTATCCAAGAGAAAAGTCAGAAGGTTACTTTTCTTAAGACTGTATGATAAACTAGAATTCAAGATCTTCCAATTGAAAGTGCAGGTTAAAAGAACTCTTTGTAACATGTACCCTGTGAGCAGGAGGCTGGGAATGGCATCAGTGTCGGTAATTGTCTAGTGATTGTGACGGACCTTGTAGAACTTGGAAGGAGCTCTGAAACGAAGGAAGATAAAACATTAGGCTCAGAAGCCAGTCTCTTAATTCCAACCTAGTTCAGACTTTTATCCCACGTAGACCTAGATTACGACTCCAGAGTCCAAAATAATTCTAACAAACTCACCTCTACTCATTGTGCCTCAAACATTCCTCTGTTACTCTTGGATTTAGAGCACCTGAACTCTTCTGGCTGCCACCATGAACTAACAATTTAACCTGGCCCCCAAACCCCTGTCTACTCATCTCCCACTATTCTGGGATCTCTTACCTCCAGAGTCATCTACTCTTCAATGCTCTGTGCCTCTGACACACTGTTCCTCAAGGCCTGCCCTGAGGCCCATGATGGTTTTGGCCTGTATCTGACTTGGATCCTACCATGGAAGGTTTTAAGGTAATCATTCAAATCTTGGCTCTGCTGCTAATGAGCGAGCTGTGTGTCTATTAAAGATGCAACTGGCCTTGAACGTTCTTGTGGCTCAACCGTACAATATACCACTCTGTGGTCAAGAAAGATTACCCTCTAAGTCCTGGTTTTGTCTTTTGCTGTGACCTTGACATTTTTCATTTTATACAATTTCCTTATCTATATAGAGGGATAAATCCTACTTCCCAGGATGTAAATGAGATAATATATGTTAAGTGTTCAGTAGTACACACACACACACACACACAGTAGGCACACAAGATGGTAGCTGTTAGCCATCTCTGACAGTAATACTGTGTTATTTACTGATTCCATGAGTATATTTTATGTTCCTCCTAATTATTAACCTTTTGTAAGTCTCACACAGAAAACTTGTGAAATCCAGGGTTTTTTTTCTAATAGAGACTCAGTTAAGAGTTCAAACTCTCTGTTCAAACTTTGCTGAGGATTAACAGTTGGCACAGTCATCTTCCCAAACGGGCAGACTAAACTGGGACTCAAGTTGGTTTCAGAGGTCTAAACTTTTTTTTTGGCCGTGCCGCACAGCTTATGGGATTTTATAACTTTTTTGTTGTTGTTAATTTATTTTTGGCTGCGTTGGGTCTTCGTTGCGGTACGCGGGCTTCTCTTGCTGCGGAGCATGGGCTCTAGGCGCGCAGGCTTCAGTAGTTGTGGCCCGCGGGCTCTAGAGTGCAGGCTCAGTAGTTGTGGCGCACGGGCTTAGTTGCTCTGCGGCATGTGGGATTTTCCCAGACCAGGGCTCGAACCTGTGTCCCCTGCCTTGGCAGGCAGATTCTTAACCACTGCACCACCAGGGAAGTCCCAGCTTATGGGATTTTAGTTCCCCAATCAGGGATCGAACTGGGCCCGTAGCAGTGAGAGTACAGAGTCCTAACCACTGGACTACCAGGGAATTCCCTAAACTCTTTATATTGACCAAGTAGATGATAAGGATATCCAGAAGCGGAAGGCATTTATAGAAGAATTAACTATATCCCTGACAGGTCACCCAGTTTCCTAGGCTATTCCCTAAATCATCAGCTTATCCTCTTTATACATCTACCAACCAATTGATTCCAGTTTCCCCAGGGACCATGAAAAAGCAAGTCTTTCCTAAGACAAGTTTTTCAGAGATTTGAAGGTGGCATTCATATCCTTCTGAGTCTCCTCAAGATTATGGACCCCAAAGCTTTCAGGTACTTTCCATGTATAAGTCAGACCCCTTGTGAAGAGCTTCCTCCTACCTGGCTTGGTCCAAGACGGGAGTCCTCTGCAAGGGAAGACTCCAGCTGAGACAGACCGGGTGATGACGTGGAATCTACAGATGTGCTGGTGACCAATTCCCCCAAGGCATCCACTTGTCTCCTCAAGCTGTGTAAAGTGCCCTCTGTCTGCCGCTTCCCTTTGCTTAACACTTCTGCCTGCTTGGACATACAGTGTCGAAGCTGGGCCTGAAAGTGTTACGGTAGAATATATTAGAACTAACACTGGGTACCTTTCCTCACGTTTAACATTTGATAGGCAAATCTGACTATCATAAAATAGGAATGGCTGCTGAAAATCCTCTTCTTGTCCTTAAAAAAAAAAAAAAAAAAAAAAAAGGTAGGAGGTGCCAGATGGCTACTCTCTGTGTTGTCATTAACTGGGCCTTAAACTCAGCCTGTTCTCTCTGCTGTCACAACACTTAGGATTTCAGCATCCCTGGCCTCCCCATTAAGTGACTGCCTCATCTCTCTCTCTTTACTGCCCAGACTTAGAAGATTGGTTTATACTGGGTATCTTCAGAGTCTCTCACAATGTATGTAATCCTCAACGCCATACTACGTTCTGGCTTCTCCACCGTACCTTTGAAATGATTCTCTTATTAAAGTCAACAGCAAGCGCTGTCCCACAGAACTTTCTGTGATGACGGGAATGTTCTATATCTGTGCTGCCCACTCTAGTAGCCACTGGTCATGTGTGGCCTTTGAGCACTTGAAACGTGGTAACTGAAGAAGTGAATTTTTAACCTGATTTAATTAAAGTGAATTTACACTTAAACAGTCACACGTGGCTGGAGGCTATTTGATGTCAAGGGCCTCCACTCACTTGGTACTGCCCATGGCTCCTTCTCAGCCCTCGCTGTAAGTGGCCGTTCTCCAAAGATGCATTCTGTCCTCTCTTGTTCTATCTAACTCACTCTCATTTTCCAACTCCCACCTAAACTCTTAACCCCCCAATTTTTAGGTCAGCAATGAGCTATTCTAGACACCTGTTTTCAGCTGCCTATAGAAAGAGATCCTTCTCTGAGCTTCGAACGTGTAATCTATAAAACTCCTGTGAGAGCTGCAACAGAGCAATTTCCCCCACTCTCCTCAATATGCCAAGTATCTTATACTGTAGTTTTCTTTTAAAAGGGCGACCTTGAGTCGATCTTCACGGTGACGCAGTTTCTCTCGGAGTGCCTCTCCACGCCAGTGTTCATCCTTTTTCAGAGGGAAAGGGAAACAGAGTCTCTAAGCACCACCATCAGTAACCAACCCACCTTTCCCTCCTCTAACCCTCTTCCATCCTCAAGTCTGTGTTTGAGCTTATCTAGGGTAGGTGGGAACCAAATTATCCTTTTATGAAGTCCACAGAATAGCAGGATAAAATAAACCCTTACCATTATGTGAACATGAGAAAAATTCAGTTTTTCTTCAAAAGGTGATGGTCTCTCACTCACGGGGAATGGAAAGTTCTCTTTCAAGCTTTCCAGCCCTCCTAGGTTCTCGTTCCTTTCCAAAACAGCTTCCAGATCTGCTGGTACTTCTGGAAGAAACTGGTTAAGATTCTTCAGGCTGGTTCGGATTTCATCTTTCACTTCAGACTTAAGTGTCCTCATTGCTTCACCGATTTCCATTTGTCTTCTTTCCAAGTCTTTTTGGTTTTCCATCTAAGGAGTGAGTGAGAGTCAAATAACCACTAGGTAAAGTTCGGGACTTACCTGGAATTGAACTGTTATTGTTAATGATTTAAATTTAATGTTTTAAATACATGTGTCATGTATTTACAGACCTACAAATGTTAATTACTATGATTAGAATGGTAAAAACTTGTGATTTTTCAGCTATTCAAGTATCTATAAGCTACCAAGTAAACGATTTTACTGACATTTGACTGAAGCAACTTCCATTTAGAAAAGCATGGGTGCCATGTTCCTTGAAGGTGCATTACTCTATAGAAGTCAGTCTCTCTGGAGCTAGACAGAGGCTGGATACCAATCTCGTTTCCAGTAAACATTACCAGTATGACTTAGGGCAAGTTAGCTAACTTCTGAACCTCTCTTACCTCATTTAACATGAAGATAATACCTTGCATCCCGAAATGCAAGAACTAGGTGAGAATTTATACAAAGCACCTTAGTGGTACCCAAATGAGAAAAGGGCCATTTACCTAAACAAGCCGTAAGTGATCCAGATTATAAATGTTAATGCTGGAAGGGGCCTTAGAAAAGATCTGGTCCAATGTTTTCATTTTACGGGTGAAGAATCTGGTGGTTTCGGCAGTCTGGAGGTTTCCTCAGGTTTTACAGTTTGTGTTTAAGACCTGAGACTACCCTATGTGGCTCTCTCCATAATAAAGAGCTTAGTGAAGATACCACAGTCATACCCACTTCTAACTGCCCTTCCAAGTTTGCAGAGGCTGGGGGGGCCTTTAATTAAAACAGTTATTTTTTCTTGAGCCAAAGAGGGGGTGGGTGTGTGGGTGTGTGTGTGGCAGGGCTGGGGGGCGGGTGGCTATAGGCACAGATGAAACTGAATGGCCACGCAGGGTTATCCAAAGGACGAGGTGTAGCAGGCTCAACCGAGTGGCCCCAGCAGCCTGACTAGACTGGAGCTCTGGGGTGGCCCAGCTGCTGCCAATGGCTAAGGGACACCAGGGGGGTCTAGGGTTAGACCCTCCATCTAGCGTGAACTGCTTTCCCACCCTCAGCTTGGCAACATTACAGGTTATCAAAGGTTTCCCCGGGGGTCATTTTTTCCTTCTCCTGGGGTTTGGCTCTTACAGACTTGTTTCTGACATAAAATCTAACATTTCAATACAGTGCTTTGGGACATGATAAAATTTTATGCTGAAGAGCTGCCATTTTTCTTTCAAAAACTAACACTAAAACCTTGTTGAACTGAAGGGCATTTTAAAAGTATATTTTGACACTATTGATACTATGTATAAAATAGACAACTAATGAGAACCTACTGTGTAGCACAGGGAACTCTACTTAATGCACTGTGGTGACCTAAATGGGAAGGAAATCCAAAAAAGAGGGGATATATGTATATGTATAGCTGATTCACTTTGCTGTACAGTAGAAACTAACACAACACTGTAAAGCAACTCTACTCCAATAAAAATTAATTTTAAAAAAAGTATATTTTGAACAAATACTTTTTTTCTTGTGGAGGTACATTTCTACATTTCAAAACTAGAAAAACAGATTTGATTAATTAGCTTTTCACGATTTTCCCAGAGAAATACTCCTTTTAAAAGAGCTATTGAAGAAATAAAGCTCTGCCCGAGTCCCGTGGGGTGTGGGCGCACCTGGGTCTTGAGCTCCGCGTACTCCTGCTGCATCTGGCTGAGCTCCTTCATCAGGCGCCTGGCCCGCTCGTGGTTGTCCTGGGCCACCTGTTCGATGGTTGCCATTTCCTTCTGCATGCAGCTGTTCTCCTGCTTTTGCTCCTAGCACCAGAGGAGGAGAATGACTCTGGGGGTGTGCGTTGCTGGCTTATGCACTCACTAGCTCTGTGACTTCATTTCTCATCTAGGCTTCAGCTATAAAATGGGGATAATCTACCTGCCTTCTTTAGCAGCTGTGGTAGAGCTGGGAGTAAACATGTGGTCAGTCTGTCAGCCCAGAGTCTGAATCCTAGATCTGCAACGTTACCATTGATACTAGGTTACTCTCCCTTGTCTGTTAAGATGTTAACTATAGCCACTGTCATAGGTTCCTGGGAGGATTAAAATCGAGACATCTACACACTATCTTTACAATCACGTTGCTCATCACTGGTTGTAAGCGTATCACCCTTAGGGAAACGCACCTGGTTGGAAAGTACCATTCAACAGGGCTACATTAATTCCTCCAAAGGGTGTTAGAAAAATCCATTCCTTTGACAGCCCCCGGTGCTGCCCACTGGCCTCCACCCACCATACACTGTTTTGAACTCATCTGAGTGTCACCTCCCACAATTTATCTCCAGGGATAAAACCATGGTAGCTTGAGCTTCCCAGTTTTAGGATAATGATTAATTAAAACTAAAGTTGACCAAAAAGGGCGTGATGAGAAAAACCTGTGAGCACAGACTGCAGCTGGGTAAGAATGTCTTTAGAGGCTTTCCTTCCCCAACCCCCTCCTTGACCCTGCTGGGGAGATGTGAGCAGAGGCTGGACCGCCGAGGGTGCTCTCTGCTCAGCGCTGACCTTGTCTGTGCACACCACCATCGTTCCAGCCAGCCAGACAGCTCCTCTAGGGCTGAGCCCAGACTCTGGCAAAATCTACCATCAGCTTCAGGAACAAATTACACGTAAATGTACCACAAACCACAGTTGGGTTAGGGACTTGGCTGACAGGTAATTTATTTTCTCTACATTGAAGAAGTATTTTAGTTAAAAATTTAAAGGCATCATCTCCTCATAAACTGCCAGGGCAGTGGATACTCACGAGAAGGTTCTTCTCCAGCTGACTCCGCTGGATCTTAAGTGCTTCCTTGAGGCCGGCGACCTGCTTCTCGGCTTGCTTTCTCTCTGTCAGGTACTGGTTCCGCAAGAGGCTGAAGTCCGCCCTCACAGAGTCCGTCTCCTTCTGCAGAGCCAGAAGCTCGCCTGACTTCTCCAGTAACTGCCGCTCCCGTTCTGAAAGCTGTTGTTCTGAAATGAGCATTTTAGGTAGTTTACCCCGAGGCTCTGGGCTGGCCGTGGGCAGACTCCACAACGACATGCCACCCACTCAGGCACTTTCCTCCATCACTCAGTCGTCCAGATCTCCCCTGACCCACACCAGAGGCCCAGAAAAAGGCCCTGAGAAGGGTGCCTCTTGATGTAATTTGTTCCCAGAGGCCTGATCCCAAAGTGACAGACAGCTACTGTCTTCCCTTTTGAGTCTTTGAGACCAGAGAGCACCAACCCTGAGGTGCAGGGAACATGGAACAGACTGCTGAAATGTTTTTTATAAACCTAATTTTAATAAAGGGGGGCACACAGTATTTCTTCCTTCATGGGAGGCAGCACAGAGGAAAGAACACAGGATTTGGAATGGCACACATCTTATTTTCTACAGAAGAAACGTATTTCCTGGTGTTTAATGGGAATCGTGTATGCAAACACCTAGTACATAGTGAGTACTCAATAAATAATGCTTATGCACAACAGTGATATTTAAAACAGATTTTTCTAATCACCCTCTGTAAAGCAACACCCCGCCCAGATTTCACTTCTCACACCTCTGGCATGGTCAGACTCGGCATATTTGTTAAGTTTCAGTTTCATAATGAGATGGTTGGGTCTGGATGCGTCAAGAGTTCCCAGGGAAAAAGGAATAATAACCCTTTCAGGTCCCAAGTCCACTGAGTTCACTCAAGGTAGAACAACATTTTCTGAGCATTATTAAAACCTAAGGCCTAAGAAAAGGAAAACTCATTTATTGATGTGAGAACAATCATTTACCCTGGATTCCCATGTCAACTTCATTTATGTATGGCTCGAGAGAGTAAACAAACCCAAAGGCCAACATCTGTATCTTGGTACCATTCACTATGTCAAATTTAGACAGAAGTAGAATTGTTAATATTGTGGAGTTTTTTAAAATAGGTTGAGATGAAATGGATCATTGTTCCAAAGCTCAGAATTAATGTACTTTATAGAAAGCCTTTAGAGCACCTTTTGGCACTTCTATGCCTTAATGTTCCGCTTCCTTGAGACAGCACTCTCGAAGAAAGCAATACAGTAAAAGTAAAAAGACCTGACAGTCTTGGAATCAAATCCTATCTCCGTAACGACAAATTCCCTCTGTGCCTCTGAGCCTGTTCCCTCATCTCTCACAGTGCTGGGAGGATCAAATGAGGGACCATTCTTCCCACTGTGCTTGTCCTGCCTCCTGTCTGGGCTGTAGCTGGGGCCCGGGACACCTCTGCACATTTCACACGACAATCGGCAGATTTCCCCGCCCTCAGTGCAATGTTCCAGAATACCTACGGGTCTGGGAGAGCGCCTTCTCCAGGGTCTCACCCCACCTTTCCTCTTCCTGCAGAGTCCTGATGCGCTCTTCAGCCACCAACACCTTGGCCAGCACCCGCCCCAGTCTGCTTCTCTGGCCTGCTGTCTCCTTCTCCAGCTGCTGCCGCTGCTCCTTCAGTGTCACTCTACCGGCTTCTAGTTTTTCTTCTTCACTTTCTCTCTCTTTCTGGAGTCTCTGCAACATCTTAATAGAGAACAACCTTAGTTAGTCATAAAATAACAAATACCCAGCGTCCTGAGGGAATCTTCATGGACACTAGATAGATTCCAGTTCAACAGAAAGTAGAAAACAGCCCATGGGGACAGAGAGTGAGTTCTCTTTACAAAGGTGATCAAGTAGGGACTGGAAAACTGTTTGGCCAGCATGTGAGGAGGGGATTCAAGCAGGAACTGGCACGTGGCCTTCAAGATTCCTTACCAGGCCTGTTCTATGGTCTTAATGGCCCATAATATTAATACCAAGGGAGTCAGAGAGTTGGTATAAAATCCCCTCTGGTCACACAGGGCAGGTAAGGGAAGCTAGTCCCAAGGGGGATACTTCTCAGCAGCTTTCTTCCAGGGGAAAAAAGCTCACACAAGTGATAAAATGTTTCCTGTTATATAACGTCATAGATGTGCAGTACCGTTTCCTGTTGGGCTAGTTTGGCCTTGTTTTCTTCAACCTCATTCTGAAACACCTGCAGTTGTTGTTGTTTTGTTTCCTCTTCTTTTCGGCAGACTTCCAACTTCTTTACTTGTTCTCTGATGTCCTCCTGGAGCCTGGTCTGCTCACTGAGCAGTACATCCTGACGCTTGGTGGTGTGGAGCAGGTCCTTCAGGTGAAAGAACAAATTGAAACTACGGACAAAGCCACCTTCACTACAGGTGGCTAGTGCCACAGCTACATATATCTACTAAGTCTGACAAAATTAAAGCATAAAAGTTCCATATCCTTTATTATTTCAACAAACATACAAAGGTACCTGGAATTCAATTTAATCACTGGCTGCCCTCTTTTTAGTATCTAGGATGACAGAGATGTCAGAACCTCACCAAGAGACTCATTTCCTCTGAGCTTTAGCTGCCTTGTCACTGAGATGGGAATAAACAACACCCACCTCACAGGATTGCTAAGATTAAGAAAAGCTGTGAATAAGGCTTAACTCTGAAAATGAACCTAAAGTCATGGTTTTGTTACTATTTGAAATATTTATACAGGTTAAAAAACTCAGACAACAGGACTTCCCCGGTGGTGCAGTGGTTAAGAATCCGCCTGCCGATGCAGGGGACACGGGTTCGAGCCCTGGTCCAGGAAGATCCCACATGCCGTGGAGCAACTAAGCCCCTGCGCCACAACTGCTGAGCCGGTGCTCTAGAGCCTGCGAGCCACAACTACTGAGCCCGCACACCACAACTACTGAAGCCCGAGCGTGCCTAGAGCCCGTGTTCTGCAACAAGAGAAGCCACCACAATGAGAAGCCCACGCACCGCAACAAAGAGTAGCCCCCACTCGCCACAACTAGAGAAAGCCCACGTGCAGCAACAAAGACCCAACACAGCCAAAAAAACAAAAAAACAAAAAACAAAAAACCTCAAACAATAAATACTTCTTTCTTCAAGGAACCCAAATTAAGCACTTTAGAAAAAGTTACCATATTTCTAACAACACAGAAAATATTCATACGAACCTGTATAAGACTTCTTAAACGACAGAATAATTTAAGTTTTATATATCTTAGAAACACAGAATCTTAAAGGTAGAAGGAAGAGAATTTAGATGTCTTATCTAACCTGTAATTTACAGAGTGGAAACTGAGGCCCAAAACTTGTTTGAGTTTCTCTGAAACTCAAATTTTGGCAATAATCTCACAGGATAACACTGAATTACCTTAAGAAGATGATCAGAAGTACAAGGGTAAAGAATCTTCTCTAGGGGCTTCCCTGGTGGCACAGTGGTTGAGAATCCGCCTGCCAATGCAGAGGACAGGGGTTCGAGCACTGCTCCGGGAAGATCCCACACGCCGTGGAGCAACTAAGCCTGTGAGCTGCGACTACTGAGCCTGCACTGTAGAGCCCACGAGACACAACTACTGAGCCCGCGCGCCTAGAGCCAGTGCTCCGCAACAAGGGGAGCCACCACAATGAGAAGCCCGTGCACAGCAACGAAGAGCAGCCCCCGCTCACCGCAGTTAGAGAAAGCCCGCACTCAGCAACAAAGATCCAACGCAGCCAAATAAATAAATAAATTAATTAATTTAAAAAAAAAAAAAAAAAAGAATCTGCTCTATTCAACACCTGACAAGATGAAGGCCCAGATTTGGCCATTACTCTGCAGCTCAATGAGTGATCAAATCTAAGCCCAGCCTCTGCAGGCTTCATCTGTGCCATGGGTAAGAGATAGTCCATCTGGTCCCTGAAGCCCCCAGAGTGGCTGCTGAGGGACCGTTGGGCTCTTTTAGCCACGACCTTACTTATTAGCTTCCAGTAAAACGTTGTTTGAATAAAGAATTCTAGGGCTAAAATAAACTGGAAAATCACTGCTCTGCATCAAAATTTTTGTAAATATCATATTTGTGTTTTATAAATGGTTCTAAGGGACCTGCTCATGTGAAAAGGAACCAGCCTACTTGATTTGTTATTTCAACCAATTATCTGCATGCCTTCAGGACACTACTAGAAGATTACCTTTGTGAGGCTTACCTGTTTTGCTAGGTTCAAGTGGTCTTGGACATCAGCTAGTTCCTCCTGTAATGAGTTTACTGCTTCTCGTTTTTCTACAGAAATAACATTTACATAAAATAAGAAACACATATGTATACATGTTCCAGATTCCTATCAGTCCCCTCAGAGAAGTAGAGTAGAAGTGAATTTATACTTCCTTCTGTTAAATGTATGACTATGCCACCCTATCTTATTAAAGGCCAAAAGAGAGGTACATGCACAATCCAGATCTGGACTTGGAGCCCACGTTTTTAAAGACTTGCATGTTCAAAAAAAAAAAAAGACATGTTACATGTTCAAAACCTCACGATGAAAATTTACACATAATACCTAATGTTGACGAGGTGCGTGGTTTAAAAACAGGGACCTTCCACATTGCTGATAAAAATATAATTTGGTACGACCTTTCAGGAAGACAATTTGGGAATAAATTTTATATCTGTACTGGTTTTGTCACTTACTAGCTGTGTAAGCTTGAGCAAGTCACTTCTCGCTTAGGCGAGTCGCAAGGAAACTAGGCTTAATTAAGTTGCTTTATCTGTAAATGGGTGAAATAATAGTTTCTACCTCATAAAAATGTTCCAAGGATTAAGTGATAAAATGCATATGAAACACCTGCGTCATGTCCAGGACACAGTAAGTGCTCAACAGCATACTGTTGGCTAGAATTACTTAGTAACTTACAACTAAACAATCATGAGGCTTTATAAAGAGTTGGTAATTGAGATGTTATTTGCATCTTTGTTTTTGTTTTTAAATCTACACACACACACACACGCACACTCCCAAAGGAAAAATCTGGAAGGATATTTACTAAATTGATAATAGAAATTATCTGAGTGAGGTGAATAGTAATTTTTATTTTGTCGTTTTGCTATGTTTTAAAATTGTTCTCTAAAGAATATGAATTAATTTTTTTTAAAAATAGCTCTACTGAGATGTAATTCTCATACCATGCATTTTCCACCCATTTAAAGTATACAATTTCATGGCTTTCAGTAAGTTCACAGAGTTGTACAACCACCACCATACCTAATTTTAGAACATTTTTCTCACTTCTAAAAGAAACCCCATGCCCTGTAGCATGAATTATTTCTGTAATAAGAAAGCAAACAATTAAAAAAAGAATCTAGCAAAAGGAAGAAAGTCACATCTCTCCTGTTGTGCTGCCTCATACCCTGGAGCTGCTGCTGCATGGCTGCGATGTCTTTATGCAGTGAGAGTTTGTTTCTGTTTAGTTGGTCTAGCTCCTGCTGCAGTTTTCTGACATCCACTTCCAACTTTTCTAAGTCTGATTGCTTTGTTCTGCTATTCTCTTCTGTAGCTGCTAAAACCCTACAATACAAATGGAGAATAAGTTAGATTGTCAAATACAAAATGTCTAAGCACACACACGTGACAACTAAGGAATAGTGTTATGTTTCACAATGTAGTTGTGGAGTCTGGATGATATAAATAAATAAATATTAATAATTTACCAAATTATTAAATGTTATTAAATATTAACAAAATATAAGGCTCTTCAACTCATTTTCAAAAGAAATCTTATTTTCAGCTTTCCAAATAGAACATTTGGAAATGTTTATCATTTCAAAAAGTGACTTGCTAAACCGGTTTTATAAAAATCAGGGATAACATGGATAGCACTTATAATTCCAAAAATGTGATTAAGGACTTCCCTGGTGGCGCAGTGGTTAAGAATCCACCTGCCAGTGCAGGTGACACGGGTTCGAGCCCTGGTCCGGGAAGATCCCACATGCCGCGGAGCAGCTAAGCCCGTGCGCCACAACTACTGAGCCTGTGCTCTAGAGCCCTTGAGCCACAACTACTGAGCCCACGTGCCTAAAGCCCGTGCTCTGCAACAAGAGGAGCAACCGCAATGAGAAGCCTGCGCACTGCAATGAAGAGTAGCCCCCACTTGCCGCAACTAGAGAAAGCCTGCGTGCAGCAACGAAGACCCAATGCAGCCAAAAAATAAATTAATTAATTTTTAAAAACGTGATTAAAATGGATCACTAACTTTTGATAAGTGAAAAAGCAGGAAACACACTGTATGTATGATAGGATTTGCCCAAAAAACAGATATGTATGAGCATGCATTCCTTTACACGAATGGAATCATACACTATGGACTGGTTTTTGTCTGGCTTCTTTCAGTAAGCATAGTTACTTTGAGATTCATCCATGAATTTGTCTGTATCAATCCTCCACTGCTTTTTATTGCTGAGTAGTATTCTATGGTATGGCTATACTATAATTTGCTAAGCCATTCACCAGCTGATGGGCATTTAGGTTGTTTCCAGTTTTTGGCTACTGCAAATAAAGCCGCTATGAACATCAGTGTACAGTTTTTATATGGACACATGCTTTCACCTATAGGTGCGGGAGAGCTAGATCTGCTAGGTGTATGCTTGCATTTTTAAGTAACTGCCAAACTATTTTCCAGAGTGGTCTTACTAACATTTTATACTCCCACCAATTGTGTATGAAAGTTCCTCGCTAGCATTTGATATGGTCAGTGTTTAATCTTAGCTGTTCTATTAGGTGTGTAATGATATCTAATTGTGGTTTTAATTTGCATTTCCCTAATGGTTAATGATACCATGCATATTTTCATGTGCTTATCTGCCATCCATACATTTTCTTAAATAAAATTTCAAATCTCTTGCCCATTTGAAAAATTGGGTTCTTTATTTTCTAATTACTGAGTTTTGATAGTTCATTATATCCTGGGTACACGTCCTTTATCGGATACATGGTTGCCAGGATTTCTCTCGCAGTCTGTGACATGTCTGTTCATTATCTCAACAGTGTCTTTTGAGAAACAGTTTTAAATTTTGATGAGGTCCAATTTTATCAATTTACTCTTTTATGGATCATGCTTTCAGCGTCTTATCTAAGGAATTTTTGCCTAACCCAAGGCCACAAAGATTTTTTCCCCCATGTTTTCTCCTACAAGTTTTATATTTTGGTTTACATTTATGTTTATGATCCATTTTGAGTTAATTTTTCTATGTGGTGTGAGGTATAGATCAAGGTTCATTTTTTTGGTTTTGGATACGTAGTGCTTTTAGCAACAGTTTTTGAAAACAACATCTTTTCTCTACTTTGCATCTTTGTCAAAATCAGCTGCGCATATATTTGTGAGTTGACTTGCAGACTTCTGTTCTGTTCCATTGACCTATTTGTTTATCTTTATACCAATACCACAGTGTTTTGATTACCATAGCTGTATACTGTCTTGAAATCACATAGCATTAGCCCTAAACTTTTGTTCTTCTTTTTCAAAGTTGTTTTGGTGTCATATCTAAAAAGTTTTGCATTCTATTCTAGGTCCTCTGCATTTCAATATGAATTTTAGAATCAGATAGCCCATTTCTATTTAAAAAACCTGTTGGGATTTTGACTGTGATTGTTTTGAATCTATAGATCAATTTGAGGAGAACTGAATCTTAACAATGGGTTAAGATTGGGTCTTCCTACACACGAACAAGCATATATTATTTTACTTAAAAAAAAATCACAAGTTATTTTAAAAAATGCTTTTGGGAAAAATAAAACCTAAAAGGAAAATTCACCCAAAAATGCTACTGGTGAATTGTATTGTGATACTGAGTTTGTGGTGTATTTTGTATTTTTTTGCCTTTTCTCAATTTTCCAATTTGTTGAATAGTGTGTTAATAATGCTTTAGCCTTCCAGATGGGATCTTACAAGCTTACTTGTTCTTGCTCTCACCGTTTGGTTTGTGCCAACTTCTTCTCCCAGCCATCACATTTCTCTTCGAGATCTTCCTTTTGTTTGCACAAAGACTCAACACACAACTGCAGTGCTCGGGTCTCAGCAGTTATTCGCTCAATTTCTTGTTTGTCCCTCTCCAAGAGCTGCTTCTGCCACTCCATTTCCCCTTTCTGTCGCAGGGCTGTCTGCTGCAAACTGTCCAACTCCAGTTTCTCCTAAAGCAGATAAAAGAGGAGTCAACCATGCAAACTGAGAAAGACCACAATTCACTACCGGTAAAACAGCTTTGTTTATTACCTCTAGCACTTCAACCTGAGCCTTCTCTAACTCAGACACCTTTTGGTCATGTTGTAGCTTCAAACCTTGCAGCTCATTGTTTTCAAGTTGCAACATGTCCAGAATATTCTTTAGTTCTAACAGAAACAAAGCATGGTCCAGGCTATTAAACGAATGTGGAAACATTTACAAAATGAAACAGAAAATAATGCTACTGGCTGATACAAGAAACAAAAGATAATAAAAATATATTTGTTGTGCTGAATTAATGGAACTAATTAATTGTATTATGAATGTAAAAAGCCTTTAAAAGTATTGCTAAACATTAATTTGTTATAAACATTTAAACAAAAACATTCAACAGAGATCTAGTTCTAAAAAGTACTTACCCTACCTAAAAGAATTTAAATCAAAATAAATAGGAAAAATTTTAAAATATATCAGCTGAGATTTATATAACAATTCTTTTGTCCTTTGAAATACAGATTTTTAAATATTAACTACTTTTATCTAATTATAAAAATATTTGTTCATTATAGAAAATTGGAAAAAAGTATAAAAGAAAAAAATGAAAACCCATCATTATCCTACCATCCAAAGACAATCACTACTGCAATAGCATTTTGATGTATTCCCTACCAGGAGCGCACGCACACAAATAGACACACACACACATATATATATTTTAAAATAAACTGGGACTACACTCAATATTCAGTTTTTATCTATTTTTTCACTCTTCTTTCATCAGCATTTTTACATGTCATTAAATGTTAAAATGTTTTTTTTAAAAAATTTATTTATTTTATTTATTTATTTTTGGCTGCGTTGGGTCTTTGTTGCTGTGCGCGGGCTTTCTCTAGTTGCAGTAAGCGGGGGCTACTCTTGGTTGCGGTGTGCGGGCTTCTCATTGCGGTGGCTTCTCTTGTTGCAGAGCCCGGGCTCTAGGCGCCCGGGCTTCAGGAGTTGTGGCTCGCGGGCTCTGGAGTGCAGGCTCAGTAGTTGTGGCGCACGGGCTTAGTTGCTCCACGGCATGTGGGATCTTCCTGGACCAGGGCTCGAACCCGTGTCCCCTGCATTGGCAGGCGGATTCTTAACTACTGCGCCACCAGGGAAGCCCAAAATATGGTTTTTAAATTATTCATTTGTTTCCAAATTTTGTCATTATAATTTCTGTTGCAAGTAACTGAGTCAACTTAATTTGTAAAACAAGGAAATAAAGGCTTACTTCTTAAAAAAAAAAAAGAGAGAGAGAAATAAAACAAATATTGCTGCGATGTATATAAACGCTTGCCCTCTCTAGATAACTGAAAATGGGCTACCCAGTTTAACAGGTGTGAGTTTAATAGTCTTAAGACACTGGGAGGTTGTTCCATTTTATACTTCAATCAACAGCCTGTAAGTGCTCTTCTTTCATCACACCCTGGTCAGCAATGAAGATGATTATTTTGCTTTTAGTCAATTTGAGTGGCAGAAAATATCATATTCCTTTTATAATCTGCTTTTCTTTGGTTAGAAATAAGGTTAAACTTTAAACTTACCAGTTTTATGTTTAGACATTTGCCCTAAAACTACCTGGAGATTTTCTTCCTCTTTTTCAATTTCCTGCTTTGTAAGTGAAAGTTGATTTTTTTTCTCACTAATCTGGACATTCAGTTCTCCTTTCTGAAAACTCAGTTCTTCCAGAAGAGATTTTAGTTCCTGTGCAAAGAAAAAGAAAAGAAAAGAAAAGAAAAGAAAAGAAAAAAGAAAAGAAAAAAGTCAACCCACCTTCACCAAGTTATGAATAGAAATTACTTTAAAATCAGTTCTGTTATTAACTGTCTCGTTTCATAGAAATTCTCATTTGGAAACAAGCTCATGTTTGAGTTTTACGTCAAGAACAGCACTATATTTTACACTAACATATTTCAGTATAATAGAAGTAAAAAAGTAACACGTTATCTTCATTTAAAATTTATATGCAATGCACTACCAAATGTAAATTAGATAGCTAGTGGGAAGCTGCCGCATAGCACAGGGAGATCACCTCTGTGCTTTGTGACCATGAGAGGGCTGGGATAGGGAGGGTGGGAGGGAGGGAGATGCAAGAGGGAAGAGATATGGGAACATATGTATATGTATAACTGATTCACTTTGTTGTAAAGGAGAAACTAACACACTATTGTAAAACAGTTATACTCCAATAAAGATGTTAAAAAAAAAAATAAAAAAAAAGAAGAAAAAAAAATTTATATGCAATATTTACTATGAGTAAAGCAATGTGTTGCAGAGAAAAAAGGCTGACTCGGACACATCTCCTGCCCTCAAGGGGCTCAGCACCTGGTCGGGAAATAAGGCAGGGAACAGAAACATGATCACGAAAGGCTAAGGTGCCCTAGGAAATGTGCAGAGTGCTACCAAACTCAGAATCGAGAGAAGCTCCTTCCAGGGTAAAGGAAAAGTTGGGGAAGTTTTCTTAGTGGCATGAAGCTGGACCATGAAGGCTGGGTTGGATCTGGACATTCCCAAAAAGGGAATTCCTAGAGAAGAAACAGTATGAGAAAGGCACAGAGGCATAAAACCTTGGGCATGTCCAGAAAACAACACAGGGGGAGAGCTATGCATGGCAGCCACAGCATGGATAGATAGCACAACACCAAGCTCGTTACAGAGGCATCAAGATTCAGGAATTTATATTTGCATTTTAGGGGGAAAGCAGTGAAAATATCTCAAAATAAATCTACAGGACTATGCTAGGACTCTTAAGAAAAACTATTGAAAAATGTACCCTGATGTGACTGCACTTCTCAGCTACTTCAGTTTCTCCCAGTCTCAGCGCTTCCTGGAGGTCAGCTCTGGCCTGGACCATGCTTCCCTGGAGTAGATGCAGCTCCTCCTTTTTATGCCCCAACTGTCTGTCCAAGACAGCCATCTCCTGCTGCTGACCTGTTACCTGCATTAAAGAAAAGTAAAGAATGCAAAGCCTGACAAAGTGCTGAGATGGAGAATATTTAGTCCAGCTAAAGGTTGTGTGGGGAAATTAGGAGGTAGGTCTAATTCTCACAATCCTAGCTGCAAGAGTCAGGAAGGCCAGGCTGGGGGGCTGCAGGCATAAAATGCCTAATAAAGGCCTTGAGCTCACACAGGTAAAAACACTTAAATCACAGCAAAAACAACAGTATGATAATAATGATTATCCTTCAGGTTACGGTTTTCAAAGAACTTTCATATCTATATTTTATTCCAGTTGACAACCACCTTGGCAATGGAAGTTAGGCAAGGATTTAAAAAATTTATTCATTTTGTAAATTTAAAACTTAACAATTTTAAGGGCAATACATATGTAGTTACAGAAAAGCAGAAAATGCAGACATGCAAAAGGAATAGAAAATATTCACAATCCCCCCTTATCAGATGACCATGTTTGTACTTTGGTATAGACTAAAAGTTCAAACACAAGTATACATAAACACATTTAACATAAATGATCTCAGAGCATATTGTGTTTTGAGACTCACTTATTCAATAATATATCGTACTGAGTTGAGATTCAAATTTGGGTTGGACTCTATTCTTAACCACTAGGATATATAGCCTCATTTATGCTTTATACTTTATTATGTATTTTCCAGTCTTTTCTACAATCAAACATGTATTACTTTTTATAATCATAACACAAATGTAGGTCTCAAAGCAGCATGAACTGGTTTTCAAGGTGTCTACTGCCATACCTGGCTTTTCAGCTTCTCCAGCTCTGCTCTCTTGGCCTGCAGGAGGGTCTCCGACTCTCTAAGCACCTGCAGGTGATGATCCTCAGTGCGTTCTGCGGTCTCGATGTCTTTTTGCAGCTTCTGCAGCCTACAAAGCACCAGCAGTACTACAGCAAATTGGAAGGGAGACAGAGCCCCAAGAGCCAGCCGCCTTCCAGCACAAGCCCCTTGAAGGCCTGCAGAGGCCGTACTTACTCTTCTGTCAGTTTTTCCGTCTTCTTGGTTAGACACTGGAATTCTGAGTCTTTTGCTGCAACAACTTTGTTTATCTCTTTCAAGATTTCTTCTTGCTCAATTTTGTGCTGCTCCAAATCCTTTGTGTCAGCCTGGAGCAATCTAAAACACATCTCTTTATTTCCCCCAGACTCCTTAGACTTGACGTGCATTGTTTATCATAGAGCAATTATAGTCCTCTTAGAATCAAACTTCTCATTCATCTCACTGAGTACATCAATGGCTGAGGGAGTCCACCTACCTGAGCTGCTGATCGGCTTTGACAAGGTTAACAGCAGTTTCCTGAGCTCTCCTTTCTAACTCCTCAGCATCTTTCTCAGTTTGCAATAAATCTCTTTTGGCATCAGTGAACTTTTCAACAGCATTTTTTGTCTAGAAAAGAAACTGTCGTTAAAAGCAATTCAGTTACAATACTCTCTCACGGCTATTGGTATCGTAAATTGGCACAGCTCTTGGAAAACAAGACAATACAGAAAGACTGATAAAAATGTTCATTCACTTTGACTCTCCAATTCTCAAAAGAGAATTCAGAAGAACTATTACACAAAAATGCTCATTGTATACTGAAATAATATAAGACTTGACAAACAATCGATTCAGTAAGTGATAATGCATCAACACAATGGAATACTGTGCAGTCTTTAAAATAATGACAATGTAGTAACATAGAAGAATGTTAATGATAAAATGTTGGCTGAAAATAAAATTTTAAATGGTTTAAGCACTGTAAGAGCAACTATAGAAAACTATCTTGTCAACAAAGACAGAAAGGCTATGCAAAAACAAAAATAGTCATCTGAGGGTGGTGAGATGGTGGATGATGTTTTATTTAAAAATAATCTGTAATATTATTATATGTTATTTTTTTCACTTAAAAATATCTACCCCAAAACAACAACCCAAAAAAAAGGAAAACAAGAAATTTTAAAAAGAGAAGAAAAAAGTGAAAAAACAAATATCTACCCAATTAAGTGGCAAGGAAGTGATTCTACCAATATTCCCTCCACATAAAGATTCTTCCTTTACTCTAGATATTATCTTGTTAAGTAAAACCCCATTAATCTAAGGATGATTTAATTATGGCTGAGAAACACAAATATTTAATACTTTTGAAGTATTTCAAAATCTTCCTATATATGATTTGGCAAGAACATCATTTTTTTTTTTTTGTCACCTTGGTTTCTTTTTCTGTCTAAAATAAGAGGCTTAAAATAATGTCAGGAGAGGTCCAAAAACAGAGTATGGTTTGTACTTGGTTGAGCAGTGACTCACTTTTCTGCCAAAACACTCCGCGTTGCAGTTGCACTCACGTCAGAGGCATCTGTATGTGAAGCTCGTCTAGTAAGTACTCCGTGTGGATGCAAGAGGGTTTGGCCAGCTCCCAGAGAGCTAGATATTTCACCACACTTCTTTCCACTTCGGATAGCTGGTGTCTACCAGATTCATCAGCAAAGCGTTGGACAGAACTCACTATACACTACAGAAAGCCAGCCACGTCTCTAAGTAGTTTTTTATCCCCTTCTATGTCAGGTTTTAACAAGTCTGGCACATTCCTTACAAAATGCAGCACTTTCTCCTTTCCTCTTCCTTTTTAGCAAGCTGCTTCCCTGAGTCATTTTGGGAGGATGAAGGAGGAAGAGCTTATTAGTCTTGGTTCACTTTCTATCTCTGCCAGCTACCGGTCTCAGCAATTTTCTTTTATACACCAGTGATACATTTTTCTCTGGTCCTGCTCAAACCTATTTTCTCTCACAGTAATCTAACATGTGACAGAAGAGGGAACTGATCACCTGAAAAGAGATGAGGAAACTTTTCCATTCTTATTAAAGCCATCATTCACAGAATTTCTTTAATAAATCCTTCATTTCAGTTCCTGGGTAATAGATTTCTATTCATTTAAATTGATCCATGTTGAAATAACAATATAAAAATAGTAGTTCCTGATGTGCCCCATATGGATTTGGGACTTTTGTTTTTTATCCTCGAATTCCCATCTAAAGCTCTCTTGGTGAGTCAGAACTTTAACTGTGTGACCCTGGGCTAGACCAGCCTCTGACCTACATGTGCGAACTGGGCTAATGACCATCTTACAACGCTGCCAGGAAGGTTAAATGAAGTGGTATTTATAAAACAGCCAATGTGTGGCCATAGCAGGGGCTCATAAAAGGCAGTTCCTTTTCCTCCCCAACTTCCTCTGTGTTTCAGTCTTAAGAATACTACCTCAGGCCAAAAAATATTTGATTTTATATTACTATCAACTTGGAGAACAAAGTAAGAATAAGAGTCTTGTGAGGTCCATTGTTATAAGAATATAAGATTGACCTACTTAATAAACACAGATATCACACCCGAATAATTTTTAAAAGACACACACAGGATAAGGAGGTGGGGGTGTGTTAGGAACTAAATGACTTTCAGGAGCTTTAAATATGCTATTGCATTTAATTCATACTGAATTATACTAGGTTAATTCTAGTATAATTAGTATAATCCAAGTTAATTAGTATAATCTAGGTTAATTATACTTCATTTAATTCATACTGAACAGCCTAGGTTTTCTTAGCCTGAATTTACAGAGGAGAAAAGCAAAGCTCGGGGACTTAAGCAACTTGCCCAAATCCTCACAGCTCCTTAACTAGCAGAGCACAGCCTGACTTGGACCACTGTGCTCTTCACGTTTTCTTTCTAACCCTTCCTGCCGCCGCCGCTGACAGCAAGACAGCAAGCCGTCTCAACCCAAGCACAGCAGCACATACTTTCTCGGTTGTGTGTGAAAGTTCACTCTCAGCTTCCGCCAGCAGTTGGTCAGCCTCCCTGAGCTCTGCTCGACGTTTCAGGAGGGTCTTCTCGATGCACTCAATTTCATCTACAATATCTTCGTGGTGCCTGAGTGATTTTTCTATTTCTAGTTCATTCATAAGACTCTCAACATTTCCATCAATGAAGTCTCTAAAAAAATCATATATACACACTCATCAAGAGATTTTAAATGTGACAATATAGATACTTGTAGCCTAATGACAAAAAGATGCACAATGATTTTCTAATTTTATATGAGAAGGGACTGGACAGACAGCTACATCTGATTAAGTTCAATGTCTATGCTTACCTTTTTATTCAACATGGCATACTGTTGACAATAAGTGGATAATATGTATAATGTATGAGGCAGTTGTTTTGTCCTTTTAAATATAAAGATTATTTTTTCATCAGCACTTGGTCAAGAAAATGCTGATACTTCAATTCTTCTGTGGTATGAAAATAAAACAAACCACTGCCTCAATAATCATCCATTCCCTCAAAACTATCCTAAGTTTCTACTAGAGTAAAATTATGGTGACGATATTTGACAAATCAGAAAGCGTAACACAGGACTTGGTAACTCAAGGCTAAAGTCAAAATTATTTGAAAACGGGACTGTCATTGACAGAAAAACATGAAAATAAATTCATCAACATATTAACAGATTAATTCTTCTTTGAACATTTCTGTGTTATCCAAATTCCCTAAAATGATCATTTATTATACATTTATAACTAGGAAAAGAAGTGGTTCTCCCACTGCACTACACCCCCCTCAAAAAACTTCACCTTGGGCTTCCCTGGTGGCGCAGTGGAGAGTCCGCCTGCCGAGGCAGGGGACACGGGTTCGTGCCCCGGTCCGGGAGGATCCCAAATGCCGCGGAGCGGCTGGGCCCGTGAGCCATGGCCGCTGAGCCTGCGCATCTGGAGCCTGTGCTCCGCAACGGGAGAGAC
>NC_041222.1:4905315-4924324 GCF_002837175.3 Physeter macrocephalus
GTGCTCCGCAACGGGAGAGGCCACGGCAGTGAGAGGCCCGTGTACCGCAAAAAAAAAAAAAAAAAAAAAAAAAAAAAACCCAACTTCACCTCCCCCATATACATCTACAAAAATGAAATAACCATCCCCCAAGCCTTCAAACATCTAGTCCCAACCTTCTCTCGGTATGACCCTTGGTTTTCCCTGCCAGGTCTATCAGTCAGTCACTCTTGCGTTTGCTCCTAGAAGGCAGAGACCATATCTCACTCACCTCTATGTACTCCACAGGTCTCCCCCCAACCCTGGTACCTGGGCCAGTCTGGCTTAAGGGACAAAAACTGGGGAACTGTCATAATTCATGGTCTAGTGCAGAAGATGGGCTTCTACATAACTGACCCACGCAGCAGATACAAGCATTAGCTAACGGACCCTATGCCAGATGCTGGGGCACAGAGAGGGAGGCCCCGCTACTGCCCTTCTGGGTATCTTACAACATGGTCTGAACACTACGCCCAAGGTTGCCAACCCCAAACTGTGGGAGCCTGAGATGAGAAAGCTTTTCTGTCAGAGGGGATCCCTAACCTTCATCTGGAAAGACACACTGGAGTTAGGTGGGGGGCAGGTCGGGAAGCCATTTCAGGCAAAGGACAGCTAGTGCAAAGGTGGGGAGGCAGGAGAAAACGTGGTGCTCGGGGAAACCACAACAAAGTGTAGGGCCAGAGTAAGTACAGTGTGGGAGAGAAGGATAAAAAAGAGAGGTAGGGTTCAGATCTTGGAGGGCAGTATGTATGCTGGTGGGAATGAGAGACACAGGGCAGCGTGCACAGTTAGGTCTGCAGCCATGTCGAGGGTGGGATGGAGAGAAAGACACTAGACCTGGAAGGCCTGACCTAGGATGAGGATGACTAAAGGCCAGGGCAGTGGAGACGAAAGAAGGGGACCAGTGTGAGAGCTCGTTGTGTATAGATCAGTAGGACTTGGAAAGCAGCTAGATGCCTGGGGGAGTGAGGTGTTTTCAGCCAGGGTAACTGGGGAGGGGTGGCGGTTGCGCCATTCTCCAAGAGGGACTACAAGAGGAGCTGATATGGATTATTGGCCAAAAGAACTGAGACTTGTCCTGTCCCATATGATAATCACCACGTGGCTATTAAATTAATTCTGTTCCTCAGTTCGATTAGCTACATTTCAAGTACTCAATAGCCACATGTAGCTAAGGCTACTGTTTTGGATAGTACTGATCCAGAACATTCCCAAGATCACAGACAGTTCTATTGGACAACACTGATTTAGGTTACCTTAATGAACTAATATCATATTCATCTGAATTATAAAGACAAAATGGCTAATAATTACTTTCGCTGTTGATGTTTCTGAATGGTTCTATGCAATTCTTCTACTTCGTGCTCTAAGTCTCTCTTCTCTTGCAAAAGATCATCAGTATTATGATGCAGTTCTTCTATTTCTTTCTCACACTGCTGCTTGGATACTCTCATCCACTGTTCCTGTTTCTTTGATTTTAAATGCTGTATTATGTCTTCCAATCTAGAAACTTCATTCTCCTGAACAAAGAAAGAAATGCAATACTGAAATATCACATGATGTTTCCCCTTCTTCCTGCCCAAAACTGAAATTAACAGTGACTAAAGTGGTATCTTTGACCTGATAACAGTGGTAGCTTCTAAGACTTCAGTATAAAAAGAAAAATTAAATCAAGCCAATTTCTTCACGTGCCATAGATGAAATTGATGGACCAATAATAGGTCTTAGGACTCTTCCATCAGTCCAGCTATGGCTGATAAATAGTCACCAAGCACCTCCTGTGGGTAATGTCTGGCTCCAGAATTCAGCATCTAGCAGAAGACACAGACAGAGGTCTCTCCCTCCTCTGCGCACATGGGAGAGGAGTTGGCTGAGAAGGATGCCTAGAGGAAGTGGTGTTCTGCCTGGTTTTGAAGAATAAATGAAATAGGAAACGACTATGCTGAAGAAATAATGTGCAAATGTAGGGAGGTATAAAGGCACATCTGGGAAACTACAGGAATAGCCGGGTACTGGTGGAGGCTAAAAGAACCAACAGAATTGCTATAAAAACAGTGTGCACTGAAAAACTGCAGGATAACACGAGTAACTACCATTTTTAACCATGTAAATATCCACAGTCCCTCTGAAACTAGTCTGACCTACTAAAACGGGGCTGGTGGCTTGGCACCCAGGTATCCTAGTCCTTTATCTTCCTCTCAATCTGCTGAGAGGAAAAGGAAAAAACAAAGAGCTCCAGGTGCCTTAAGTTTGAAAGAGGCTCTTGTAATGCATTTTATTTCTTTAAAACAAAAAATTTATAAAGGAAGCTAGTGATTAGGAAGTAATCATTTCTTAGAATTTAGCCTAGAGGAACATATGAAATACAGTAAAAATTTATACACGGTTAAATGAACTACACAGCCTACAAATAAAGAAATGTTATGCAGTCCTTAAAATACTGCTTAAAAATGCTTCTAAAACCATGGGGAAAATGCTTGTAACATTAAGTGGGAAAAACAGGACACAAAATTATGCACACAATAAGTTAAGAACTATGAAAAGAATAATCAATTTCACCACCCAGAGATAACCCCCACCAAAACCTTACTGTATGCTGCTCTTACATGTGTTCATACACAAGCACACATAATATGTGTATGTACAGGTACAGGCACTAGTATGTGAATATACCTGTGCATACACATTAATATAGTACTTGTCAATACAAAAATATATAAAAAGCTTTCTAAAAATGGCTATTTTCTGGACTGAAAGCATTTTTGTTATAAAATGGTTAAACCAGGTTCGTAGAATGGCCTGGTACCCTAACTCCTGTCCAGAACAGTGTTTTACTAAGAGGATGCTTGCTCAGTTCTAAACATCAGCCTTACAAACACACTTTTGGGATATAATCCATGCATAAGTAGGTCGACTCATTAAGTATACCACCTTACTTAGTCTCCCATGGAAGCAGTGTGGACAGGGGTCTTGTGTCTTTCCACTTACTAAGTTATGGTGCTCCGGGACATTGCAGTGCAGCACGCCCATTGGGATGAGGGGGATGGAGAAGTTGGGGGGTGGAGGCCCATATACGATGGGGGCCCCAGCGGGAGGTGGGCCATAAACAACAGTGCCAGGGGTGAGAGGTCGGCTGTTGTTGGGCAAGGGAGGAGGTGGTGCATACAGGGCCATGCCCTGGGGTACAGGAGAACCATCGGGAAACACAGTATACATCATGTATCCAGGAGGAGGCACAAATGGGCGGTCCTCTTGGTCATCCAGCTCACTCTCTTCCTGGCTATCTCCTCCACTGTCTGCATCTTGAAACAAAAAAAACAGAAGAGCATTTTATTCCCATGGCTCACTAGGTAAACATGTTCAGTAGAGAACAGCAGCGTTTAGGCCAAGATACCAGAGATGTGAAAATAAAATTCTGTAAAAAAGGTCAAAAGCAGTTTTGAAAAGTGAATCAAACAGGGATGCAAATTATTTTCACCAGGTGAACTTGAGTTTTTCTTTTAAACGAATGAACTTTATTTTTTTTAACTAAAAATTTATTTTTGGTTGCATTGGGTCTTCGTTGCTGTGAGCGGGCTTTCTCTAGTTGCGGTGAGCGGGGGCTACTCTGCGTTGTGGTGCGCGGGCTTCTCATTGCGGTGGCTTCTCTTGTGGAGCACAGGCTCTTTGAGTTTTTCTTTTAAACGAATGAACTTTATTTTTTTTAACTAAAAATTTATTTTTGGTTGCATTGGGTCTTCGTTGCTGTGAGCGGGCTTTCTCTAGTTGCGGTGAGCGGGGGCTACTCTGCGTTGTGGTGCGCGGGCTTCTCATTGCGGTGGCTTCTCTTGCTTCGGAGCACGGGGTCTAGGCGCACGGCCTTCAGTAGTTGCAGAATGTGGGCTCAGTAGTTGCGGCACTCGGGCCCTAGGGCCCGCAGGCTCAGTAGTTGTGCTACACGGGCTTAGCTGCTCCGTGGCATGTAGGTCTTCCCGGACCAGGGATCGAACCCGTGTCCCCTGCACTGGAAGGTGGATTCCTAACCACTGGGCCACCAGGGAAGTCCCTTGAGTTTTTCTTATACCTAACTGTTGGTTTTTTTCCATCTTCATTGATTCATTCATTCATTCAGCAACATTTGGGTGCCTGCTTTGTGCTACGTAAAAGATCAACAGAGAAGTGCTGTGAGATCCCACAGCTCCCAGCTTTACCACTATCAGGACACACAGCCTCTCTCAGGTGTTGGTTCTCTTACTTATCTCCCCTAAGCAGGAACTAGGTTTTTTTTTTTCCCACTGATGAAGAAAGCCTAGCACACAGCAGGCACTCAATAAATAGTTCCTGAATGAACAAATTCTCAGAAGGTAATAGTCCCATTTTACAGATTAACAGTCTCAGAGCGGCTAAATAATTCCCCTAGGATAACACAGTTACTTAGTGAAAGTGCCAGGATTTACCCCAGGTCTGACTCTTCCCCCTGGAGCTCTGGAAGACAGACCTGTAACACTTCATTTCAGTCGAGCTAATTAGTGCCATAACACGAGGATGTAAACTGCCACGTTCCAGGAGTGGAGGTGAAGATGCCGCTCAGTCTGCTGGGAAAGGAAGGGAGGAGGAAGGGTCTAGAAAAGGAGTGTTGTTTGAGGACCTGGGTCTTGCTGAAGGATGAGTAGGAATAGGTTTGGGAGAGAAAGGAGGAAGCAGGACATTCTGAACAGAGGGTTCAAAACATGGAGGTGTGAGAAACGTGGCATGCAGTGGGTATGGCTGACATGTGGGAGAGTGACGGAAGGTGAGACAAGAGGTCGTTGGCCAAGACCAGGTCACAGAGGGCCTTGCAGAGCAAGCTAAGGAGTCTGGACTGTGTCTTATGGATTTCAGGGAACCAATAAAAGGTCATTAAACAGGCAAGAGAAATGCAACTTCCCTGATGTAACTTACCTCTATTTGAACATGATTTATGTAACCCACTCCTGATGGGAGAATAAACCCAGTATCCTGAAGCAGGTGGAGGTACACTGCCTTCCTTCCCATCCTGCCATGGTTTTCTAACAGGAGTTGAGGCTGCATACTTTAGGCCAACACCAGAGTCCTTGGTGGCCTGGGAACTGTGGCTGGAAACCTAAAATAAATGACAGCAGAGCATACTATCTCTTAACAAATAAAAAGGCCGATGTGGAGAAATATCAAAGTCTAGAGCAAAGTTGAGAAAGAACTGGTTCCTTTTCAGGTATCGTAATTCTCATTTTTCACAGGCAGAAACGAGACGTGATTATGTGGTCATATAACCTGCATGGGTGCCAGCCTCCCGTCTCCTGTACTCATCTTTCCTGGTGGTTTCTCTTCTTTTGCCTAGTCCTTGATGGCCCAGCAACTAAGATCAAGGAAACAGGAGCTTTCAAGGCAAGCTGGGATATTAGTCTCTCCAGGAGCCTGGAGTGGCTTTAGAGCTCTACTCTGTTACTCTCCCTCTCCTTTCAGTTGTAAGTCGACCCTCCAAACCCTCATGCAGCTCAGGCTTACAATGTTTTGCTCTAACCTATACTGCTTCCACCTGCAGCCCTGGCTGTGACATGGATGTCTGGCTTCCTTTAGACTTCTGGGAGGAGGATTTCAGATTCTGCTTTTTGGGATTCTGATTAAGTCTGAACAGCCCGGGGATCCTAGCGTGTGGGAGCTGCTTCTCCTGACTGCTGTTGTCAGCTGATTCTAGCAGGATGTTGCCCAGCCCCTTGCTTTGGATAAGAGCCACTTGCAGTCCTCTCCTGCCTTCCCACATTCAGGCTGCAAGCCCTGACATTTTGCTCCCTGAACATCCCTCAATCCATCTCTGCTCTAGCTCCACTGCTCTGGCTCTGGCTTCTTCCATCCTTCACCCGAACAAGTTCAAACAGCCCCACACAGAGTTCACCCACTACAAGTCTAGCTTCCACACTCCGCCTGATTATTCTTCCTAAACTACAGCTCTGATCACAGCACACTCAACTGCAGTTTCCCAAGGCCTACATAATTAAGTGCAAGGGATTTTGAGGCCCTTTATTTTTTTTTAAAAAAAAAAAGCATGACCCCAATCTACATTTCCTGTTTCACCTTTCACTGTTCCCATCCAGCCTTCCAGCCCCACAAGGGGCTAAGCCAACTCTCCTCTTCCTCACAAGCTGTTCCCTCCCTCCTGAAAGCCCATCCTTTGAGGGTTGCTAAGTGCTGACTTCAAGCCCCTGTTTGTGAAGTCTTCTTCCCTAAACATCCCCATGAGATAAATCTTTAACATTTCTCTGCAACTGGGGCACGGAAGTCCAGTCTGTTGTCACATGCGTGTCACTGTTTTGTAATTACATTGGTGTGCTTGTCTTCCCCACCAGCCCATGAGCTCTTTGAGAGCAGGGGCTATATGATTCATCATGGTTCCCCACCAAAGCCTTGTGCTTGACCTAGACCTCAGTAAGTACTGAATGAATGTGTTAAAAGGAAATGCAATCCACGTGCCTATTTTGCTGTCTGAGACTCTATAATTCTACTGCCATTTTCAAAAGGCTCTCTGGGCTCAAGTCACTTTATCTACCCTTCTAGGATCCTTGTTCAGGGACCCCACACATACCACCTGAGCATGAGTGGGCAATTGCCACATTCCTTGGGAATGCCCTATTTCCATCTCACACAGCACAAAGTACTTAAGAACCTCAATGCACGGCTTAGCCTAGATATGTTGTTCTTGAGACCTGATCACAGATTTAGGGAAGGCAACACCATCACACTTTCTTAAAGAAAATTTAGTATATATTCCCAGCACCACAGACTTCCTACTTTTGATGACGATGGTGGTGGCATAAAGTACCAATAGCCTCGTCTTTTGAAAGGATCTGCCATGCTGCTGATGTAATCATTCTGATAAGAAACTTCACGTCGGAGCTCAGCAATTTCTTCCAAAACATTTTCAAAGCCTCCTCTGTTATCTGTAAAAGGAAAGCCATTCTGTGAAGTTGGGTATGAAATCATCTACTTCCTCTCTCTCTCAAAATACAAAAGTGATTCCACGAGAGCCAATGACTTTTATCAGTTCCTCAAAGCTGCCGTTCAGCCTGTCCTTTGGTAATAAATTTTTGTTGACACTTAAAGAGGATAGACATATCTTACTGCTGTTCACTTATAAAGTGAGCCAGAGAAAGAACAGATTTGTAAACATTATTTCTTTTGAAAATACAAAAATAAATCTCTCTTTGTAATCAAGTCCCTTGATACTGCACTTACTTACATTTAAAAAAGTGCTTTATTTATTAAGCTAATTATCACAGCTCTATAAATCGAGCATGGAATTGATCTGTAACAGTTAAATAAATTTGCTAAAGGTAAAAAACAAACACGATGATTTAATTTTAGAACTACAAAACCACTACCAAAATCAAAGCCCAATACGTTACCAGCCCCAGTGAGGTCTAGTAAATTCCGCAGTCTTGCGATCTCTTTCCTTTGTCTCTCCATGGTCTCATTCAGTTTTTCGATTTCTAGCACCTGTGAGTTTGCTCCTCTGGTGCCTACCTCTACTTTCTCCATCTCAATTCGAAACTATTAAAAAATCACATATACAAAGTTGCCAATGAATATTCTTTCCCAGATGCATGTCTCCTTGCAGTAAGATTATAATTCTATAATTTTTTACTTATACTTTACTAATGAGGAACTGCATTACTCCTTACATTTAAACCATGCAATGCCTGGCACACAGCAGAGAATCAAGTACTGATTGACTATCGGCTGTACCTCAAAATTCTTTGAGATGTCGCCTACAGTAATTCAATCTTTTAGGAACTGATAAGTACCCAACAAGGAGGCGGTCTCATGGGGGTACCAGCACTGACCTGCTCCTCTTTATCCCTGAGGAGATTCTGCAGGAGTTCGATCTCCGCTTCTGCTCGTGTCAGATCCCTGGCGGCTTGTGCTGCCTTTCTGCTGAACCTCTCTGTTTCCTGCAGCTCCTACTGGGACGGAGGTGTGAGAAAGGCACCACTGCTATTGCAGGCTGCCCTCTTTATTTCTTTCTTCCTCTGAATGAGTCCTCTGCTTTCATCAGATCGCCCGCCTGGCTACCCCATGCACACATAGTACCAAGTCCCACCTTATGTGTGCTGTTCCTATGATTTGGCAGCTCACTCTGGCACTCTTTGGGGGCCAAGTGGGCAGGGTTCTGCATCAGAAAGAGCAAGGACTAATTTTTTCTTCTCTGTTCTACAGTCTTCCATGACTGGTGTCTCTGTGGACCCCCATGGTTAGATTTTCCCTCCTATGATTTACTGTCTTAATCTCATAAGCATTTGCATCTTATAAAGACTATAACAGACTTATCTCAGTCAGGAGTCATAATAACCCTGTGAAGTGACATATTATCATCAGACTGCACAAGATGACAAAGACAAAAAGTTGAGGTTCAGAAGGATTATACAGCAAGCCTTGAAGACCTCTGTTCAGATGTGTATTGATAGGTACCTCCCTAAGCAGACCCCTACACTTTGAGATAAGGATAGTATGTTTCATTTGATGGCTCCTTTGGGACTCAATAGAGTACAGGACCCATGGCAGGGTTGTGACGGGGGAAATACAATCTTCAGGTCTGAAGAGGAACAGACAACTTTATGGTGGTTTATAAAAGAGCCAAAGTCTATAACAAGAGATCCATAATACAAGTTGCTATGTTTTTTGACAGGGGCAGCCCTGGTGGAAACTTGTTCTGTACGTGGGGACTCACCTCTGTGCGCTCCTGGTTAATTTTCATAACGGTTCCATGAAGGGACTTGAGCTGGTCTTTGGCAGTGGTGAGCTCAGCTGTGGCCAGCTTATCAGAGGCGGCCACAGCTTTCTTTAGTTTCTTCAGTTCTTTATCTAAACCAAGAAACTGTGCCTGAGATTTGGCATCTTCAAGTTTCTTCTAAAATAAAAGAAACACTAATTAAAGAGATGAATCATTTGGTAGCAATGAATTAAGACATAAGCCCCAGGAGGGCAGGGACTCTGTTCACACACCCCATGCCTAGAACCATACCTGGTACTCAGCAGGTGCTCCTGAGTGAATAAATAAATAACAACATCTCAAAGCTGTATGATAACTTAGAATGAAATCAGTATACTTAGTCAAGAATCTTCGTGATCATAAATCCATTCATTTGTTGTAGAAACATTTCTTGGCACCATCACCAAGAGATGGGACCGCCCCTTGTGATCATGGAGTCAGGCACTGGGCATATGGTGGTAAACAAAACAGACTTGGCTGCTGCCCTCAAGGAGCTTATGAGAGACATGTATTAAACAAACACTCAGACAAATGTGTAACTAACACCGTGATCACTGCTATCGAAGGACAGAACAAGGTACTATGTGAGAGGCCAGCAGGGGAGACCTAGATTGGTGGGGGGAGGGCTTTCAGGAAGAAGAACGGTGGAGGGACATGGTCCAGGAGAAGGAATGTCCAGGAGGGAAGACAGAACTTGGGAAGTCTCAGGAACTGAAAGAAGCAGCACGGTAAGAAAAGGAGAGAGCTCAACAGAGGCGAATCATACAAGGGCTCAGAGGCTGAAGAATTTTTGTCTTTATCCTAAAGACAACAGAAGCTGCTGGAGAGAAGGGGAGATGGGGAGGGGCTGACAAGAGCCTATTCATGTTTTTGGAAGAGCGTGTTGGCTGCTCTGTAGAGCAGGTCATGAGTGGAACTGGAGGACGGTCAGGCGGCCACAGCAGTTGTCCAGAAGTGAGATGATGGCTGGATGAGGGTGGTGGCACTGGAGAAGGACAAAGTGCAAAAATATTCCAGAGAGATTTTGGAGGCAGACTCAAGAATACTTGGGAACTGATGGGTTCTCAGTGAAGCATGAAGCAAGTCATTCACTGGGGCTGGGAGAAGGGAGAGGGTACATGTGAGACGTGAGAAGGTACAAAACAGTGCAGCAAGGGAGTGAGCTTACCACAGAAAAGGGTAATGCTGCCCATTTGAGGCTGGCAAACATTTATAGTGTTACTGCTATGCCTGGATGGGTGACTTTTTTCTTCAGGAATACTTAGCCATGGGTGCAGGGCTAAAGAAAGCAGATAGCTGCAGTTTTGTCATAGAAGATAGGAGAAAAGAGCAAGGGATTTGAGGATATTTGCAAAAAATAGCGATAGTGGGAGGCCATGGAATTTAAGTTGGACAAGGAAGAAAGTAAAGATAGGAAAGCCTAACACACAGAAAAGGTGGGGGTAATGCACTGGGATTATCAAGAAGGTTGAAAACCTGTCAGCATGACTCATCCCAATAGCATTTAAGCCCCACCTAACTGACTCTCAAGTCACTCCTTACATCCCAATTCCCTTGCTTCCATCTAGCATGGCACCCTTGTCTCAGGCTCTTAATTTGATGACATGCATCTAGGTCTCTCGAGGTCAGGTCCACCTCTGGGCCAGCAATGCAGCCAGAGGTGACCGTGGATCACACCCCTCTCAGCTGCCCCATTGCTGGGAGCAGGACCCTGGCAGTGGGGACTCATATGTCTCTTTCCTAGTCTTGCCCACCTTCTTCTCTAACTCTTGGAGTTGGGCCAGAATTCTCTCCTTCTCTTCATCAGCTTCCTGAAGTTGGAGATCTGTAAGGCCTTGGATTTCCTCCATACTTTTTAGATTGTCTTGTAAATAGTGAATTTCATTCTCTAACTGCTGAATTCTTGCTTTGTGTTGCCTCTTGTCAACATTAATCTGTGAGGAAATCAAGTTTCAAAGATGATTTTTAAGCAAAATGTTTTGAGCAAAATAAAAACCTTCTAGAGAATTATATTTCATTTTACTAAAGAGTAAAATGAAATGCTGTGCTAATGAGTTACTGGGGATGGCTTTATCACAACTGTTCTCTGGGATCCATTTTAATGTTTGCCTCATCATTAAAATAATTACATCAAAAACTCAGATTCTGGCACTATACTACACTCTAGCGATGCTGTATTAACTACTTGCACGTTAAGAAACATCTCTCACTTGCTTCCAAAACGAGGAAAACACAGTGTCACAAAGAAGCCTGACTTTGACATCAGTAATCACATTTAGAGTTGAATCTTAGTCACACCTAGTTTGACTTATTAGGAGTGAAACTAACAACAATTACACTGTATTTTTAAAAATTATACCTTTATTAAGGTATAATCTACATAACAGACACTATTTTCTTTCTTTTTTTTTTTGGCTGTGCCGGCGGCTTGTGGGATCTTAGTTCCCCAACCAGGGATCGAACCCTGGCCCTGGGCAGTGAAAGCACAGAGTCCTAACCACCGGACCACCCGGGAATTCCCTACACTGTATTTACATGAGAAAGGAAGCACTGTAATTTGCTGAAAAATATGAATGTTTTCTAAACACTTCCCTCTAGCTGCCTCTTGCCCTTCTCTTACTCTTGCTTCAAGGGCTCTCTCACAGGCCTGCCTGAACTCTTCTTGTCCGCTGGCCAGCTTCTCCTGATGCAGAGCCACTTCTTCTTGGAGTTTTCTCTCTCTCACTTGAGCTTCCTCTTTTTCCCACTGGGAACGTGTAAGGATTTCACTGAACTGTTTCTGCAAATCAGCGAGACTTTTCCCTAAGACATCTGAAGGACTATGGATTCTGGTAAGGGGGGGAAAAAAAAGATGGTATAAGTGTGACATTTTATTTTTGATGCAGGATGCTGGGTGCAAACATGCCAGTAACATTAGTGCAGAAGTAAAAAGAGTTGTGAGGAATGGGACTGGTGTCAATCCGTAGCAAATTACCGTGCACCTCCTGAGTGCAAATCATTGTTTTATTAAGTGACTGTTGCCACTCTGAAAGCACAGGCTCCTGTCAGGCTAACAATGTGTGTTCAGAGAATAAATGTCCATTTCATATATTCAAATTAGCCTCAGTTTTCTTTTGATATTCGTTTTCTATTTAAAATACATAATGTGACTCTACTTCCTGACCATCTGCAGTAAGCTTTCAAGAATGAGTTGCTCATAAAACCTTTGTGTTTTTTAAATTAAATAATACCAAAAAGTATAAAAGATTAAAAAAATCAGTGACAGACAACTTGAATTAAGCAATCTGTGTCTCAATCATGGTAATATGATACGGGAAAAAGGAAACCTTACAAAAGAACTCAGCCATTGACAGTAGTTGGAAAGGTGATTTCATTATTGAACCCCACATTCACAACTCAGCCCACTCTACCTGGAGGTCTTGATTTTCCATTACCTCATCTCCCCAGCTCCTGATTTCAGTTTTCTCCTTAGCTCATCTACACGAGCTGCCACTTCTTCTGGACGAATCAAACCATCAACTACATGGTTAAGGTGATTCTGGAAATCTTTAAGTTGCTGTTTTAACAGGTTATTGTCATCCTGTGGAGGGGGTGAAATGGAGAGGGGTAAAAATTACCAAAACAAAATAAAAAATACACCCCAATACACACACACAGCCCATATTATTTACCTTATAACAGTTCCAGTCAACTCCCTTTACCAATTTTTTAAAAACCCTTTTCACTATGGCCGACAATATCTGAATCTATTGGTTAATCCGAAGTCACAAAAGACACAAACAGGCATTACGATGTGTCCTGATGTGATGCAAAAAAGAAGTACGTATGAACACTACCTAAGACTGTCTTCTTGCCAAAGAGTAAATAACCTGAATCTAAATAAGCCTCCACATGTGACATAAGAACATGTTAATCAATGCCATGGGGATGCAACCACCAAAATCTAGACTACGGGAAACTCTACAGGACAAAGACCTGGTTTTCTTTAGTATGTAACAAAGAGAAAAAAAAGAGCAAAACTATAGATTACAGGAGACAAGAGTCAAGTCATCCAAATGCAATGTGTGCACCTTATTTGGATGCTGATTCCAACATAACACTTCTAAAAAATTTATAATTTGAACATTTTGTATACTTAAGGTATTTGACGATATTAGGGAGTTATTGTAATTTTAAGGTGTAACGATAGTATCCATGTTTATGCCTTTTTTTTTTTTCTGGCCATGCTGCGTGGCTTGCGGGATCACAGTTCCCTGACCAGAGATTGAAGCCGGGCCATAGAAGTGAAAGCTCGGAATCCTAATAACCACTAGGCCATCAGGGAACTACCCTACGCTTCTTTTTTAAAGCCTTATTTTTTAGAGATACATACAATAGTACAGTATTTACAGATAAAATCAGATGTTTTGGATTTACTTCAAAATAATTCAGTGTGTGAACAAGTGTGAAGGGTGAGGTGTGGAGGGTACTATAGATGAAATAAGACTGGCCATGTGTTATAATGAAGTAAGATAGTCCATGTGTTGGGCTTCCCTGGTGGCGCAGTGGTTGAGAGTCCGCCTGCCGATACAAGGGACACGGGTTTGTGCCCCGGTCCGGGAGGATCCCATGTGCCGCGGAGTGGCTGGCCTCATGAGCCGTGGCTGCTGAGCCTGCGCGTCCGGAGCCTGTGCTCCGCAATGGGAGAGGCCACATCAGTGAGAGGCCCGTGTACCACAAAAAAAAAAAAAAAAAAAAAAAAAAGATAGTCCATGTGTTGAAACTGTTGAAGATGAGTGATATATACATAAGGATTCATTTAGTATTCTATTTTGTATATGCCTGCGAATATACATAATTCAAACTTAGAAAAAACAAAAACAAAAAACACCTTCCCATAATACTCAGCTTTATCTGCCAATCAACTGAAAAATGGAACATCTAATACTGAAGTTCTCTAATAGCTTACAATTCTCTGTGGGAGTATTTGTTATATGCTAGGATATTTTCACTAAGAAACTAATGAACATAACTAGACCCCAGAATTAAATCCAGACAGTACCTCTTTCAAGTAAAAAGAAACTGCTAAAATTTCCCTAAATTGTACAGAAAAATAGTTCTATGTCCTAAGCTATTGACTATATTCCCCTGAATACCTATATTCTACTTAAGTGATTTTCTTCAAACTTGGTATAACATTAGGTTTTCTGTTTTGTTTTGTTTTTAACACTGTTAACTAAATTGGAGAATTAGCATTGCAATGAACGTGCCTGTCCACCTGGAGTCTCTTATCCATAAACCATCCTTGCCCTTTGCCCTGAGGCACACATATTTGCACTACTTTCTAATCCTGGCCACAGGTGATCTGACCCAAGGACAGCCAATCCACTGACTAGCTAGAAAACAAGTTCTCTCCCTCTCCAAAATGTGAACCAAGATCCAGTCCAGCAAGTCTGTATGAGAGCTAGACCTGTAAAGTTATGTCAGCTCGGGGCTGGGGTTGATGCTGGGCCAAATGCAATGCCCAGGGAGACAGAGAAGGAGAAATGAGAGCCGCACAGGCCCTGGAAGGTTAACAGAGCAGCTCTTGGTCACCAGCAAGCTGCCTATCTCCTTCCTTGAGCTAGTGTTAGTAGGTTTTGGTTCACTGCAACTAAATGATTTCTGACAAAGATAAATGTAGAGTGAGTTTAACTTGTACTCCGCCTCAGGAGGTCAGCAGGCCAAGTAACCAAAGGACCTAGTTCCAACTAAGAGAGTCTTACAGCATGGACCAGCATTCCGGAAAGCTGACCTCAATTTCTACCTTGGAGAGAGACCCCTGAAGTCCTCTTCTTTAATAGATGTGTACTGAAGTATTTATGGTTGAAATAAAGATGTATGAGATTTTCTTTAAAATATTCCAGCCAAAAAAAAAATGTGGATTAACTGAAATAAGAACAGCAGAATGTTGACAATTGTTTAGGCTGAGTAAACGAAAGGGCATAAGGCTATCTTCTCTCTGATTTTGTGATTACTTGAAAATTTCCAAGGTAAAAATAAAAAATAATAATCCAGTGAACACCAAATACATACACACAACACACACAAGAATGGAAAACATGTATATCTTTTATGATATTTACTTCAGAAGCTGAAATGATAGCAGTAAAAATTAAATTCTAGGTAACTAGATTTTCTTAAACTTTGAGAAAAAAATATTCAAGGCATTGGAAGAAGAGAGAGAGGGAATCTGGGTGAGTTTAGTCTTATTTGTCACAAACCCCCCTAGATGAATTTTTGGAGCCTTCCCCCAAACCACACAACTCTGCCCCTGGATTTCTGGTGAAGTATAACAGCTGCCACCTCGGTCAGCTAAGTGACCCCTGACCTCACAGATCTGGAAACCTGCGTGTTGATCCAGGTACTTGTTTGTTCAGACATGTGTCCTCTTTGAGAGCGTTTAATTACCTGGAAAATCCTGTCCACCTGCTTCTCGGGCAGTTTGTTGGGCAGATTACTGTGACAATAGCTATAAAAATAGTCTCTGCCCAAGACAACTCTCACAAATGTAAGATGACTGCATTTTTAATGACATTCCTTCTGAGAAGGAGACTGAAAACTTTACAGTTGAGAAGTTCTACTGCAACTCATTCTAGTTAAATTCCTGGATAATTACAAAGATATTTCAGTGGAAGAAGAATGCATCAATCTGATAATTTAAGCTCAGTCTGGTAACAAAGCCGTTTCTAGCGGAAATGCAAGGTACTGCTGTCCCCCATGAGTTTACCTAGTGTTCTCCGTTTACTATCGACACTGCCTCTATCTCTTAGTACCATAATAACAACACAAAGTATATGCATATTAATAATCTTAAAATGATCGCAACAGAGGCTACGGTACTATCCCATCCAGAATTCCTTTTTTCTAATAACTCAAGTAGCTTACTACATGTAAGAGCAGGTTGTGAAGTGTCTGACATAAAGATGGCAACATCTTTGGGTGTCCCATATAAGAATGTATTGGGAGCGAATAAGTCTCTACCTGCAGCTGTTTAAGTTGCGTGCGGAGCTCACTATTTTCTTGTTCCTTTTCTTCTGAGAGCTGGGCTTTTCCGAGTGCATTCTTGAGGGCTTGCTTTTCTTTCTCAAGTTCTGTTTGAACAGCTGATTGTTCTAACTATTGCCATAGGAAGCAATGATATAAAAAAAGTAAAATAGCAATAATTTATGATCTAATAAGGCATAAATAAATTTACATACACATGCAATCCCTTGGGAGCTTTGGTTTTATAACAACTCAGTTTTACATTTGCACCCCCAAGTTTAAAAGCCCAAGGTAAGTTTTTCACATGCCTCCTTAAACTATTAATACATAAGGAAGAGCAAGCATCAGAATCAGCTCAGCCCAGATACACCAATTCGGAATCTCCAGGAGTGAGCCTAAATACCTACTTTTAAAAGCTCTGTGAGTGATTCAACAGTTACTGCTCTCTTTTCCCTTAGACCAATATTTCTCACACTGTGGTCCTCAAATACCTGCATCAAAATCACTTGCTGCACCTGTTAAAAATACAGATGCCTGGACTCCCTCTCAGACTTGATGGGCCAGAATTTCTAGGGCAATGCCCAGGAATCTGCATTTAACAAGCATCACAAGTGATTTCATATAACTAAAGGGTACCAATCATAGATCTGTAAATCAGAGAGAGAAGATCTGTTGTGCTCCACAATCTCGATGTGTGGTTTGAAGACCAATCCTGGTAGTCCTGATGCAAGGAAAGGAATGTCCCTATCATTACCATATGAATTTGTGAAAAGGTCAGGCTGCTGTAATATTTTTGTCAAGGCTTATAAGAAAAAAAAATAAAGGACAATGGAAGTACAAAAGACAATGGATTTTAAGCCAGTAAGGGCTGGCTTAAAAACTTTTGAAAGAAGAAAATTTATTTCAAAGAAGATGCTATCCAGAAATTGAATTTACTATTATTTAAAAATATGTATTTATTGTTATTTTAATTGTTTCCTTCCCAACCTCTTGTTTTCCACACTCTGATCAGGTCAACTATAGTTTTATAAAACTTGGTACTCTTAAGAAATATAACACTGACAACTGGCAAATGGTCATTTGATATCTAATAAGTAAAGGAACACAAAGTAATACAATTACTATAAAAAGCCTACTTTTATATCCTTTTCTAATCATATGAATGCCATTTTACATGAATTCCTGGGATTCAAACTATCTTATTTTTTAAAAATAATTAATTTTAAATTATAGTTGATTTATAATGTTTCAGTATACAGCAAAGTGATTCAGTTATACAAATATATATCTATTCTTTTTCAGATTCTTTTCCATTATAGGTTATTATCAATACAAGATATTGCATATAGTTCCCTGTGCTATATAGTAGGTCCTTGTTGTTTCCCTATTTTATATACAATAGTCTGTATATGTTAATCACAAATTCCCAATTTATCCCTCCTCCCCCCTTTCCCCTTTGGTAACCATAAGTTTGTTTTCTATGTCTGTGAGTCTATTTCTGTTTTGTAAATAAGTTCATTTTAGATTCCACATATAAGTGATATCACATGATATTTGTCTTTCTCTGTCTGATTTACTTCACTTAGTATGATAATCTCTGGGCCCATCTATGTTGCTGCAAATGGCATTATTTCATTTTTTTTAACAGCTGAGTAATATTCCATTGTGTATAAATACCACATCTTCTTTATCCATACATGTGTCGATGGACATTTAGGTTGCTCCCATGTCTTGGCTATTGTAAATAGTGCTGCTATGAACATTGGGGTCCATGTATATTTTCGAATTAGTTTTCATCTTTTCCAGATATATGCCCAGGAGTGGGATTGCTGGATGATATGGTAACTCTACTTTCAGTTTCTTAAGGAACCTCCACTTCTCCATAGTGGCTGCACCAATTTACATTCCCTCCAACAGTGTAGGAGGGTTTCCTTTTCTCCACACCCTCTCCAGCATTTATTATTTGTAGATGATGGCCATTCTGACCAGTGTGAAGTGGTACCTCATTGGAGTTTTGATTTGCATTTCTCTAATAATTAGGGATGTTGAGCATCTTTTCATGTGCCTGTTTCAAATTATCTTATTTTATTTAACTTTCATCCAGTTAGAACCTATTGACCCTCCTCATGTGCCAGGCACTGAAACAGGCATCTACAATCTGGGCATTCACTGTGCTCTGAGTCTAGCAGGAGAGACAGACAATCTAAACAGATGATTTCATACACAGGCTAAAATGCTTTGACTGATCACAGGTTAAAGGAAAATCAAAGTAGAGTCCCAAATCCAGGTTTTCAGCAGGCATAACAGAAGGTGACAGCGGGCTTCCTGGAGGAAGATGCAACCCATTTGGCTAATAGCTAAACAAGACTGTATTTTAATGTGATCAAGAATATATTATAACTGGCCTCTGTCTTCCTCTCTGCCCTTATCTCTCACTCTCATTCCCTACTCCTCTTCTCACTCCTGGCATATTGGAGGCATACTTTCAGCACTTCAAATGCATTAAGCTCTCTCTCCTTGCCTCTCTGCCTAGAACACATCCCTTACCTCTACCCTTTCACCTCTGCTCCCTCTGCACAGCTAAATCCTAGTTCCCCTTGAAGTCTCGGCTGAAACACCATTTCCATAGGGCAGTCTTCCCTGACCACCACTCCCCTAGCACAGAACCCTATTGTTTTCTTTGTCTGACACCTGTTTCACCTACTAGACTGTCAGCTTCACAAGGACATAACCATGTCTGTGCTATTCCCTACAGCATCCATGGCACCTGGCCCTTAATGGCCAATCGATAAGTATTTATTGGATGAATAACTATTTCACCAACTTGCAAGTATAATTAAACTAGTGGGTATTTCATCCAACCAGAACAGGAAGTAGCAAAGTAAAATTTAATGTCAACTTAAAAGAGGTCTCTTAAAGCTGTTTTGAGAAAGAACAACTAGAATTTATTGATTACCAACTGCTAGGTGCTTTCAGGCCCATTGTCTCACTTACCCTCACCATAACCCGCTTTACAGATGATGAGGCATTTGTCAGAGGCTCAGAGCCATGAAGTGACTTGCCCATGTTCGCACAGGGGTCATATTTAAGCTCAGAATGTCTGACTCCAAAAATGTGCTCTTCCCATCACTTCACATACATTATATTAAAAAGTGTTTAATAGGGGCTTCCCTGGTGGCGCAGTGGTTGCGCGTCCGCCTGCCGATGCAGGGGAACCGGGTTCGC
>NC_041222.1:4924681-4927649 GCF_002837175.3 Physeter macrocephalus
CTGGGAAGATCCCACATGCCGCGGAGCGGCTGGGCCCGTGAGCCATGGCCGCTGGGGCTGCGCGTCCGGAGCCTGTGCTCCGCAACGGGAGAGGCCACAGCAGAGGGAGGCCCGCGTACCACAAAAAAAAAAAAAAAAAAAAAAAAAAAAAAAGTGTTTAATATTAAAAAGTGTTTAATTAAATTAAAAGAAAGCTGTTATGTTAAGGCCCAGCCTACTTGGTTTCTAGATGGCTTTGTGCTCTTACTTACCTGGCTGAGCCTTGTTAGTTTTTCCAACTCTTCTTTGAGCTGGGTGGCTTCGGCATCCTTTTTTTTTAACTGAGCCTCTAGCTCGGCCTCGTAGGCACTGAGGTCTCCTTGGGTCTGCTGCAGGGATGCATTCACCTCATGCTGCTCCTGAAGGGCGCTTTCCAGCTCTGCCAGCTCCTGCAAGGATTCAGTGTTTTAAGTACAGAACCCTCACTGTGCTGCTTAAGCATCTGCAAGTCATTATAAGTAACTTGAGCACTTAAAGCAAATGCTGGCTAGCCAGTGCTGGCCAGGCACAGAGAGTATTCAATGGCAATACGATGAAGCTGCAGGCTGTGTGAATCCAGGCTGGAAAACAAAAACACTGACTAAATGTAATCAGAAAAATCAGTAAGCTACAACATGTTTTCCAAAGTAACCAGTTGTGTGATACTTTAAACGAGTCTTATGTATTCATAAGAAGAAAAAAAGAGAGGAGGATAAAATTTGAGGCCTATTTTTCTTCAGACACTGGAATAAACGTTTTCACATTCATTATTATTATTATTTGTGTGTGTGTGTGTGTGGTACGCGGGCCTCTCACTGTTGTGGCCTCTCCCGTTGCGGAGCACAGGCTCTGGATGCACAGGCTCAGTGGCCACGGCTCATGGGCCCAGCCATTGCGCGGCATGTGGGATCTTCCCGGACCGGGGCATGAACCCGTGTCCCCTGCATCGTCAGGCAGATTCTCAACCACTGCGCCACCAGGGAAGCCCCATATTCATTATTTAATTACATCCTCACAGTAACTGTGTAAGGCAAGGTATTATCCCCGTTTTATAGATGAGGAAATGGAGAATGAAGATCTAAGTAAACAGCACAGAGCTGTACAGCTAAAAGGACAGAGTCAGAATATGAACTGAGATTTCTGACTCCAAAGCGCACACTCTTCCTATTAAACCATAGTATGTTCACTTATCAGAAGAACAAAACGGGACTAGCACTCTCTAATATTGAGGATGACAGAGAAACTTAAACGAGTGTTAACAAGAATATAAGTACCTATTGATTAGCATACCAGAGTTCTGATTTATTTTAGCCTATTCATTTTTTTATGATTAAACATTATAGCTTTCATCTGTTTATTTGGGATCTTGAAGAATTCGATTAAACTATTCTGATTAAAAAGGAGAATCCTGTGATAAGAACTTCTATAGAAGAGTTTCTCAGTAAGTGATCAAAAGACCACCTGGCATCTGAATCATATGGGTTGCTTGTCCAAAATGCAGACGCTACATATAACCAACAGAGGATTAACATCCAGAATATATAAAAAGTTCCTACAAATCATTAAGAAAAAGACAGACAATCCAATGGAAAAAATGGGCAAAGAATATGAATAGGGATTTCACTGAAGAGAAAAACTGAATGGCAAATAAACAGATGAAAAGTACTTAACCTCTCCAGTAATCAAGTGAAAATGCAGTTAAAACAAGACATAATTTTGCACAGAGCATAGAGAAACAAGTTAAACAAACAATCAGATAAATCCAGAACGTGGGACACTCTACAGAACTACCAGCTGGATTCTACACACACACACACACACACACACACACACACACACACACACACACACACACACACGCCATAAAAGACATTCTTGGCACAATTGGGAAAATGTGAATATGGCTTAGATATTAGATGATATTAGGGAAGTGCTGTTAATGTTCCTAGGTATAATAATGGTATTGCACTGATGTAGGAAAATGTCCTCATTTTTAAGAGATATGTACTGAAGGGATGATGTCATAACATCTGCAATTTTTAAATGACCCAGCAAAAAAAACAGATATAGAAAAATATTTGTTGAATCTAAGAGAGCACATAGATGCTCAATGAATTATTCTTTCAACTTTCCTGTAAATGTAAAAATTTTCATAATAAAAAGACATCATTTCAAACTCAGCACATTGGCAAACACTAAGTCTGACAAAATGTTAAATTTCCTGAATTTGATCTTTATTCTGTGTTTATCTTAGAAAATGTCCTTGTTCTTAGGAAACACATACTGAAATATTTAGAAGCTAAACAGCATTGATGTCCATTAATTCTAAAATGATTAGGAAAAAATTTTATATATAAATGTATATAAAATCATGTAAAATTATTTGAGAGAGATAAAGCAAATGTGGCAAAATATTAATTGGTGACTCTGAATAGAGGGTATAGTGAGCTATTCTTGCAACTCTCCTGTAAGCTTGAAATTATTTCAAAATTAAGAATTACAAAATAAAAGTTAGATAACATTAAGGTGATGTCAAGGATGTGGTGTAATGGTAGCCCTTCACACTGCTGAGGGGGAACAGAAATTCACCAAATCACTATGGACAGTAATTTGACAATATCTAGTGAAGCTGAAAAGGCACGTACACTCTGACTCACAGTTCCACTGTGAACACAGTCCCCATGCTCAGGATGTGTGTAAGAACGTCACTCTCAATATTGTAATAGCAAAAGAATGGAAACCACCTCAATATCCCCCAAGAGGGGGCTTCCCTGGTGGCGCAGTGGTTGGGAGTCCGCCTGCCGATGTGGGGGACACGGGTTCGTGCCCCGGTCTGGGGGGATCCCACATGCCACGGAGCGGCTGGGCCCGTGAGCCATGGCCGCTGAGCCTGCGCGTCCGGGGCCTGTGCTCCGCAACGGGAGAGGCCACAGCAGTGAGAGGCCCGCGT